>NC_069499.1:664493261-664610761 GCF_027579735.1 Bombina bombina
CCCTGCGAACATAGCATGTTCGCGTTCGCCGCGGACGGCGAACATATGCGATGTTCCATCCGCCCCCTATTCGTCATCAGTAAACTTTGACCCTGTACCTCACAGTCAGAAGACACATTACAGCCAATCAGCAGCAGACCCTCCCTCCCAGACCCTCCCACCTCCTGGACAGCATCCATTTTAGATTCATTTGGAAGCTGCATTCTTAGTGAGAGGAGGGACAGTGTAGCTGCTGCTGATTTAATAGGGAAATCGATAGCTAGGCTAGTGTATTCAGTGTCCACTACAGTCCTGAAGGACTCATCTGATCTCTGCTGTAAGGACAGCACGCCAAAAAGCCCTTTTTAGGGCTAGAACATCAGTCTGCTTTTTTTTTTTTCCTGTGTAATCTAATTGCAGTTGCCTGCCTGCCAGCGGGTGTGTCAGGCTCACAGCGTATACTGTGCCCACTTGCCCAGTGCCACCACTCATATCTGGTGTAACAGTAGTGTACATTTAAAAAAAACAACACTTTTTTGACTGTGAAATAATAGCAGACAGCTTCCAGTACCCAAGATGGCCGCCAATAAGGCAGATGGGGAGGGTTAGAGAGCTGTTTTGGGGGGGATCATGGAGGTTGGGGGCTAAGGGGGGATGCTTCACCACAGCATATGTAAATATGCTAAAATAAATTAAAAAAAAAATTAAAAACCTTTTATTTTAGTACTGGCAGACTTTCTGCCAGTACTTAAGATGGTGGGGACAATTGTGGGGTGGGGGAGGGAAGGGAGCTGTTTGGGAGGGATCAGGGGGTCTGATGTTTCAGGTGGGAGGCTGATCTCTACACTAAAGCTAAAATTAACCCTGCAAACTACCTAATTAACCCCTTCACTGCTAGCAATAATACACGTGTGATGCGCAGAAGCATTTAGCGGCCTTCTAATTACCAGAAAGCAACGCCAAAGTCATATATGTCTGCTATTTCTGAACAAAGGGGATCCCAAAGAAGCATTTACAACCATTTGTGCCATAATTGCACAAGCTGTTTGTAAATAATTTCAGTGAGAAACCTAAAATTGCGAATTTTTTTTAGTTTTTTTTAAATTTGATCGCATTTGGCGGTGAAATGGTGGCATTAAATATACCAAAATGGGCCTAGATCAATACTTTGGGTTGTCTACTACACTACACTTAAGCTAAAATTAACTCTACAAGCTGCCTACATGCTCCCTAATTAACCCCTTCACTGCTGGGCATAAAACATGTGTGGTGCGCAGTGGCATTTAGCAGCCTTCTAATTACCAAAAAGCAACGCCAAAGCCATATAAGTCTGCTATTTCTGAACAAAGGGGATCCCAGAGAAGCATTTACAACCATTTATGCCATAATTGCATACGTTGTTTGTAAAAAATTTCTGTGAGAAACCTAAAGTTTGTGAAAAAGTGAACATTTTTTTTTTATTTGATCGCATTTGGCGGTGAAATGGTGACATGAAATATACCAAAATGGGCCTAGATCAATACTTTGGGTTGTCTACTACACTAAGCTAAAATTAACTCTACAAGCTGCCTACATGCTCCCTAATTAACCCCTTCACTGCTGGGCATAAAACACGTGTGGTGCGCAGTGGCATTTAGTAGCCTTCTAATTACCAAAAAGCAACGCCAAAGCCATTTAAGTCTGCTATAATGGCATGTCTGGCACACAATGTTGGGGCAGGGGTCCATCTGACCACTGATACCTGGTCTGCAAAGCATGGTCAGGGCAGGTATATCACCTATACTGCGCACTGTGAAGCGGGCGTAACCCTTACACTACTTGATCGATACAACATCATACCTGATGTTTTAAAGCACGTTATTCCAAACAATTTAGGAATGTTAGGTGATTTATGCCCTTTATGGATTGAAACCAGACTCTGCATCAACTATGTAATTTTCTATGGGAGTTTTGCCATGGATCCCCCTCCGGCATGCCACAGTCCAGGTGTTAGTCCCCTTGAAACAACTTTTCCATCACTATTGTGCCCAGAAAGAGTCTCTGTGGGTTTTAAAATTCGCCTGCCTATTGAAGTTTGTGGCGGTTCGCCTGTTTGCAAACTTTTGCGGAAGTTCGCGTTCGCCGTTCGCGAACCCAAATTTTTAGGTTCGCGACATCACTACCTACTAAGCTTTGACAAGAGCTGTAGGTCTTCGTTTTCATTTGATTCTTATTCTTGCAACATTTGTGTGCTCTATTATTTGTTTTTATTATGTCTGGGAAGACCAAGTCTGGTAGAAATATCCAGTTTAATTTTGAGCAAAACAAAGTTTTAGTTACCCTGGTTTTAGAGCACTATGATTTTATTTATGGTTCCAAAGCCCAAAAGACCTCGCTCTCCAGAAAACAAGAGATTTGGAGAGCAATAGCTGGCAGTGTCTCCGCCGAAGGCACTCATCCTAAAACGGTGGAGAACTGTAAGAAGAGGTTCTCTGACATTAAGAGAATCTTAAAGGCCAAGCTGGCCAGGGAGAATCAAGCTGCATGTTCTACTGGTGGTGGCGCACCATATACGGCTGAGCTCTCAGAGTACGAGACTCAGCTGAGGGAGAAGCTGGGAGCAAATATGACGCTCGGTCTGGATTTGGTGGGGCATGATACTGACGAGTTGGCAGGTAACATTCTATTACATGCGTTTTTGATGTTGCAATAATTTGAAAAATCTTTAATGGTTATTGAGATTATGATGTGCAATTATGTTGAGACTAATCTTTTCTTTCATGTTGTATTTTGTTTTAGCATCTAACAGTGCTGCAGCTGCTGCTGCTGCTGCAGGTACAGCTGATGATGATCCTGGCACGGATGGAGATGAGACCCTCCTATTGCCCGTCAGTATCCACACTGAATACAGCCACAGTTTCTCCTTGTTCGCCACAAACCCGGACATTATGTCATATTTCTGAATTTTCTGTGTTTGGATGGCAGCATTGTGAAGGTTAAAAAGGTCAGTGATTACTGTGTTTTTAAGATTACATAGGCCTAGATTTGGAGTTCGGCGGTAGCCGTCAAAACCAGCGTTAGAGGCTCCTAACGCTGGTTTTGGCCGCCCGCTGGTATTTGGAGTCAGTGATTAAAGGGTCTAACGCTCACTTTTCAGCCGCGACTTTTCCATACCGCAGATCCCCCTACGCCATTTGCGTAGCCTATCTTTTCAATGGGATCTTTCTAACGCCGGTATTTAGAGTCGTTTCTGAAGTGAGCGTTCGAGCTCTAATGACAAAACTCCAGCCGCCTGAAAATAGCAGGAGTTAAGAGCTTTCTGGCTAACGCCGGTTCATAAAGCTCTTAACTACTGTACCCTAAAGTACACTAACACCCATAAACTACCTATGTACCCCTAAACCGAGGTCCCCCCACACTGCCGCCACTCGATTAAAATTTTTAACCCCTAATCTGCCGACCGCCACCTACGTTATACTTATGTACCCCTAATCTGCTGCCCCTAACCCCGCCGACCCCTGTATTACATTTATTAACCCCTAACCTGCCCCCCACAACGTCGCCGCCAGCTACTTAAAATAATTAACCCCTAATCTTCCGACCGCAAAGCGCCGCCACCTACGTTATCCCTATGTACCCCTAATCTGCTACCCCTAACACCGCCGACCCCTATATTATATTTATTAACCCCTAATCTGCCCCCCTCAACGTCGCCGACACCTGCCTACACTTATTAACCCCTAATCTGCCGAGCGGACCTGAGCGCTACTATAATAAAGTTATTAACCCCTAACCCGCCTCACTAACCCTATCATAAATAGTATTAACCCCTAATCTGCCCTCCCTAACATCGCCAACACCTAACTTCAATTATTAACCCCTAATCTGACGACCGGAGCTCACCGCTATTCTAATAAATTGATTAACCCCTAAAGCTAAATCTAACCCTAACACTAACACCCCCCTAAATTAAATATAATTTAAATCTAACGAAATTAATTAACTCTTATTAAATAAATTATTCCTATTTAAAGCTAAATACTTACCTGTAAAATAAATCCTAATATAGCTACAATATAAATTATAATTATATTATAGCTATTTTAGGATTAATATTTATTTTACAGGCAACTTTGTAATTATTTTAACCAGGTACAATAGCTATTAAATAGTTAAGAACTATTTAATAGTTACCTAGTTAAAATAATAACAAATTTACCTGTAAAATAAATCCTAACCTAAGATATAATTAAACCTAACACTACCCTATCAATAAAATAATTAAATAAACTACCTACAATTACCTACAATTAACCTAACACTACACTATCAATAAATTAATTAAACACAATTGCTACAAATAAATACAATTAAATAAACTAGCTAAAGTACAAAAAATAAAAAAGAACTAAGTTACAAAAAATAATAAAATATTTACAAACATAAGAAAAATCTTACAACAATTTTAAACTAATTACACCTACTCTAAGCCCCCTAATAAAATAATAAAGCCCCCCAAAATAAAAAATGCCCTACCATATTCTAAATTAAAAAAGTTACAAGCTCTTTTACCTTACCAGCCCTGAACAGGGCCCTTTGCGGGGCATGCCCCAAGGATTTCAGCTCTTTTGCCTGTAAAAAAAAACATACCATACCCCCCCCAACATTACAACCCACCACCCACATACCCCTAATCTAACCCAAACCCCCCTTAAATAAACCTAACACTAAGCCCCTGAAGATCTTCCTACCTTGTCTTCACCATACCAGGTTCACCGATCCGTCCTGGCTCCAACATCTTCATCCAACCCAAGCGGGGGTTGGCGATCCATCATCCGGTGCTGAAGAGGTCCAGAAGAGGCTCCAAAGTCTTCCTCCTATCCGGCAAGAAGAGGACATCCGGACCGGCAAACATCTTCTCCAAGCGGCATCTTCAATCTTCTTCCATCCGGTGCGGAGCGGGTCCATCTTGAAGCAGGCGACGCGGATCCATCCTCTTCTTCCGTTGTCTCCCGACGAATGACGGTTCCTTTAAGGGACGTCATCCAAGATGGCGTCCCTCGAATTCCGATTGGCTGATAGGATTCTATCAGCCAATCGGAATTAAGGTAGGAATTTTCTGATTGGCTGATGGAATCAGCCAATCAGAATCAAGTTCAATCCGATTGGCTGATCCAATCAGCCAATCAGATTGAGCTCGCATTCTATTGGCTGTTCCGATCAGCCAATAGAATGCGAGCTCAATCTGATTGGCTGATTGGATCAGCCAATCGGATTGAACTTGATTCTGATTGGCTGATTCCATCAGCCAATCAGAAAATTCCTACCTTAATTCCGATTGGCTGATAGAATCCTATCAGCCAATCGGAATTCGAGGGACGCCATCTTGGATGACGTCCCTTAAAGGAACCGTCATTCGTCGGGAGACAACGGAAGAAGAGGATGGATCCGCGTCGCCTGCTTCAAGATGGACCCGCTCCGCACCGGATGGAAGAAGATTGAAGATGCCGCTTGGAGAAGATGTTTGCCGGTCCGGATGTCCTCTTCTTGCCGGATAGGAGGAAGACTTTGGAGCCTCTTCTGGACCTCTTCAGCACCGGATGATGGATCGCCAACCCCCGCTTGGGTTGGATGAAGATGTTGGAGCCAGGACGGATCGGTGAACCTGGTATGGTGAAGACAAGGTAGGAAGATCTTCAGGGGCTTAGTGTTAGGTTTATTTAAGGGGGGTTTGGGTTAGATTAGGGGTATGTGGGTGGTGGGTTGTAATGTTGGGGGGGGTATGGTATGTTTTTTTTTACAGGCAAAAGAGCTGAAATCCTTGGGGCATGCCCCGCAAAGGGCCCTGTTCAGGGCTGGTAAGGTAAAAGAGCTTGTAACTTTTTTAATTTAGAATAGGGTAGGGCATTTTTTATTTTGGGGGGCTTTGTTATTTTATTAGGGGGCTTAGAGTAGGTGTAATTAGTTTAAAATTGTTGTAAGATTTTTCTTATGTTTGTAAATATTTTATTATTTTTTGTAACTTAGTTCTTTTTTATTTTTTGTACTTTAGCTAGTTTATTTAATTGTATTTATTTGTAGCAATTGTGTTTAATTAATTTATTGATAGTGTAGTGTTAGGTTAATTGTAGGTAATTGTAGGTAGTTTATTTAATTATTTTATTGATAGGGTAGTGTTAGGTTTAATTATATCTTAGGTTAGGATTTATTTTACAGGTAAATTTGTTATTATTTTAACTAGGTAACTATTAAATAGTTCTTAACTATTTAATAGCTATTGTACCTGGTTAAAATAATTACAAAGTTGCCTGTAAAATAAATATTAATCCTAAAATAGCTATAATATAATTATAATTTATATTGTAGCTATATTAGGATTTATTTTACAGGTAAGTATTTAGCTTTAAATAGGAATAAGTTATTTAATAAGAGTTAATTTATTTCGTTAGATGTAAATTATATTTAAATTAGGGGGGTGTTAGTATTAGGGTTAGACTTAGCTTTAGGGGTTAATACATTTATTATAGTAGCGGTGAGGTCCGCTCGGCAGATTAGGGGTTAATAATTGAAGGTAGGTGTCGGCGATGTTAGGGAGGGCAGATTAGGGGTTAATACTATTTATGATAGGGTTAGTGAGGCGGATTAGGGGTTAATAACTTTATTATAGTAGCGCTCAGGTCCGCTCGGCAGATTAGGGGTTAATAAGTGTAGGCAGGTGTCGGCGACGTTGAGGGGGGCAGATTAGGGGTTAATAAATATAATATAGGGGTCGGCGATGTTAGGGCAGCAGATTAGGGATACATAGGGATAACGTAGGTTGCGGCGGTTTACGGAGCGGCAGATTAGGGGTTAAAAAAAATATGCAGGGGTCAGCGATAGCGGGGGCGGCAGATTAGGGGTTAGTAAGTGTAAGGTTAGGGGTGTTTAGACTCGGGGTACATGTTAGGGTGTTAGGTGCAGACGTAGGAAGTGTTTCCCCATAGGAAACAATGGGGCTGCGTTAGGAGCTGAACGCTGCTTTTTTGCAGGTGTTAGGTTTTTTTTCAGCTCAAACAGCCCCATTGTTTCCTATGGGAGAATCGTGCACGAGCACGTTTTTGAGGCCGGCCGCGTCCGTAAGCAACTCTGGTATCGAGAGTTGCATTTGCGGTAAAAATGCTCTACGCTCCTTTTTTGGAGCCTAACGCAGCATTTGATTAAACTCTCGATACCAGAGTTAAATTTATGGTGCGGCCAGAAAAAAGCCCGCGGAGCGTTAACAGCCCTTTTACCGCCGAACTCCAAATCTAGGCCATAGTAAAGAAAAAAGTGGTGTATTAACATTTGCAAACCTAAGTAACAAAAGAATTCAATGTCAAACATTATGATGTGAAATATTGTTTGATATCCTTTATGTGATTCATAATACTATTTACAAATCATTTCAATGTATTTTGAAAGCGCAAAGTTAAACAGTGACATAAATTAGCAAAAGCCAAATTTTAAAGGGCATTCTACCTTCAAAAAAGCATCATAACAACTGAATGAAAACGGTGACATTGTTTATTAGAAAAGTAATATGAGTGACTCACCTTTTAAGCCTCCTCGACGCTGCCATACAAACAGAAAATCAGAGTTGATGTCATGCCTATGTAAATATGCAGGTGTTGTGCATAATTAATTGATAGCATAATTTGTGTTGTGTATAATTAATTGATAGCATAATTGTTGTGCAGTGTTTTCATTCTCTTGCTATCCTTCGTGTGAATGTGTTTTTCTGTTTACAATCTTTGAATTGCTGTGCAGTGTTTCATTCTCTTGCTATCCTTTGTGTGAATGTGTTTTTCTGTTTACAATCTTTAAATTGCTGTGCAGTGTTTTCATTCTCTTGCTATCCTTTGTGTGAATGTGTTTTTCTGTTTACAATCTTTGAATTGCTGTGCAGTGTTTTCATTCTCTTGCTATCCTTTGTGTGAATGTGTTTTTCTGTTTACAATCTTTGAATTGCTGTGCAGCGTTTTCATTCTCTTGCTATCCTTTGTGTGAATGTGTTTTTCTGTTTTCAATCTTTGAAATGCTGTGCAGTGTTTTCATTCTCTTGCTATCCTTTGTGTGAATGTTTTTTTTCTGTTTACAATCTTTGAATTGCTGTGCAGTGTTTTCATTCTCTTGCTATCCTTCGTGTGAATGTGTTTTTCTGTTTACAATCTTTGAATTGCTGTGCAGTGTTTCATTCTCTTGCTATCCTTTGTGTGAATGTGTTTTTCTGTTTACAATCTTTGAATTGCTGTGCAGTGTTTTCATTCTCTTGCTATCCTTTGTGTGAATGTGTTTTTCTGTTTACAATCTTTGAATTGCTGTGCAGTGTTTTCATTCTCTTGCTATCCTTTGTGTGAATGTGTTTTTCTGTTTACAATCTTTGAAATGCTGTGCAGTGTTTTCATTCTCTTGCTATCCTTTGTGTGAATGTTTTTTTCTGTTTACAATCTTTGAATTGCTGTGCAGTGTTTTCATTCTATTGCTATCCTTTGTGTGAATGTGTTTTTCTTTTTACAATCTTTGAATTGCTGCGCAGTGTTTTCATTCTCTTGCTATCCTTTGTGTGAATGTGTTTTTCTTTTTACAATCTTTGAATTATAGGAAGGGAATAGTATGTATAAAGGGTATACATGTTTAATAATGCTTTCCATTGAGTTTTATTAGGTGATATGCTTCACTCTAGCAGCATAGAACATAAGATTTCTGTTTTCCGATTCCCATTGACTACTATAGCATCCGCGACCTCTAAGGCGGCGGATTGAAAACTAGGTATGCTGCGTCGGATAAGACGCAAGCGTAACTGTTTATTTTTTGATAAGTTTTGAAAAGCTTCAAATTGTGTTGAATACCACGGCGAATACACAGAATTACGCTAGAATTCCAGAGGTTTTTGATTTGCATCGATCTTCGTCGAATTGAGACCGTCGGATCGTATGTTACGTCAAAAATTTCAAATTCTTGCGATCTTAAGGCTTTGATAACTACGGTGCATCAATCTCGCGACAAGTACAACACAGAATTCTGGCGCATTTTCAATTGACGCTTTGATAAATAGGCCCCTAAGTCTACATAGACATTAAACATTAGAGATGTGCATTCAAAGAAACTGTAGAAAATGTAGGAGACGAAATGCTTGACTTTTTTTTTCTTCAGTTTCCTAGCCTGGTCAGTGACTGTACCCCTAGATTGCCAGAAAAATACAGAATAGTGATTTAACCCTTTGATTGCTAGAATTTCAAACATACAATTATCTAATCTCTGTTGCTGGTAACATACACATAGGGATCTATTTATGTAGGTGCGGACAGACATGATCTGCGATGGCGAATCATGTCCGCTGCACATCGATAAATGCTGACAGCATATGCTGTTGGCATTTATCATTGCACCAGCAGTTCTGTCGAACTGCTGGTGCTTTACCACCCCCTGCAGATTCACGGCCAATTGACCGCTAGCAAGGGGTGTCAATCAACCTGATCGTATTCGATCAGGCTGATTGCTGTCCGCCACCTCAGAGTCTTAGGACCGCTGCTTCCTAACTTCCACTTCAGTCGGAACTGAAGTGGAGAGGGTCAGAAGCAGCATCCGCTGCTTCATAAATAGACCCCATAGTAGTGATTTACCCTTACATTACTATAAGGTACATATAGCAGTCTCAATTCCAAAAATAAATAATAAGCCCTAAGTATTTTCAATAAAAATACAAATTGCAAAGCCATATTTGTCTCCCAATATGCACTTTTTGAACTATTTAAAAACATATATATTCTACAGACACTAAGTAACAAATAATGTTCATCACAACCCTGAACAAAGCTTGCAGAGATACTTGTTCATTCTTTATTCAGGATTATGATGTACAGAGTGTCTTGCAATAAATAAACTGATTCCTGAACAAAGTACTTAATGTTTTAAATATGACATTCTGCTATTATTTTAAAGTTCACAACCCACCAAAGTAGAGTACTTTGCAGTCGTAACAGGGGCAAAAGGTAAAGCTTTGAAAAACAAAACGTAAAGAGCAGATCATAGCAAGAATAAAAATATACCTTTATTTATGGAGCTACGTTTATGCCCTTGTTTGATATCAGGACAAAAAGGAAATGCAAAAAAATAAAGAAAAATCACTGTGAGAAAATAACCCAAAATAGACACATCACAAGAAAGCCATTATAAGTAAGCTAGTTAAGTATATAAAACCTCTCGATAAATAAAACAAGACATTGGAATATAGTCTTTTTATCACTTGTGGCCATAGGTCACGTTTGGACCACAAAGGCTTCCACTGCAATGTATACAATTTTCTACAGGGCAGGAATCTTATGGGACAGATCTGAACTTATATGGAAATGAAAAAAAAATATTACAACCTGCTTAGTGTATACAAAAATGCAGGTATCAGGTATCTGATTCAATGGGGCCCATTTATCAAAGGGCTTGCGGACCTGATCCGACACTGCGGATCAGGTCCGCAAGACCTCGCTAAATGCAGAGAGCAATACGCTCTCCGCATTTAACATTGCACCAGCAGCTCACAAGAGCTGCTGGTGCAACTCCGCCCCCTGCTGACTCGCGGCCAATCGGCTGCCAGCAGGGAGGTGTCAATCAACCCGATCGTACTCGATCGGGTTGATTTCCTGCGATGTCTGTCCGCCTGCTCAGAGCAGGCGGACAGGTTATGGAGCAGCGGTCTAAAGACCGCTGTTTCATAACTGGTGTTTCTGGCGAGTCTGAAGACTCGCCAGAAACACGGGCCCACAAGCTCTATATTGGCTGCCAGCAGGGAGGTGTCAATCAACCCGATCGTATTCGATCGGGTTGATTTCCGGCGATTCCTGTCCGCCTGCTCAGAGCAGACGGACAGGGTTATGAAGCAGCAGTCTTTAGACCGCTGCTTCATAAGTTGTGTTTCTGGCGAGTCTGAAGACTCGCCAGAAACATGGCCCTTCAAGCTCCGTACGGAGCTTGATAAATGGGCCTGTTTGTCTGTATTTTGGACTTCGCTTTTGCTTCCACTGGGCAAGATTACAAGTAGCACGTTATGAGATTTCCGCTCGTGATGTGGCCTTTTCGCAATCAATTTCCATTGCACAGGTATTACAAGTCTTGAAAAATTGTGGGGTTCGCGCGCACAAATTCATCTTTAATGCAATAATCCTTTCCACGATCGATGAGCTGTAGTTTAGAGCAGCATAAAAGTTTCACGAAACACTTCCAAAATACATTACAAAGTACAGTTACACTCTTATTAACACTATCTATAGAAAAAAAAACTGACGCAGGGATTTAACATTGACATACTGTACATACATATACATAGAGAAACATGGATTTATATGTATAGAGATAAGTTTAACAATGGAGATAATGAAAAAATTTTACATTACAATCTTATGCACATTAAACAATATCTCATAGGGATTTTCAAAGCGATATTCGCATGTAGATCGCAAGATATCTAGACATATACATATTCATATACATATCTCGCTATAAATAGAGATATCAGTCAAGAAATCATCACATATATAAATATGTATATACACATACATATTTATACATGTGTATGAATGTATCTCTATGTTAAAGCCCTTTGCAGGACTATTTTGCTTCTGACATCTGAACCTCAAATATTTGACCCCTTCTTAATGCTATTTTTTAAAAATATTTTATATCAGACAGTGTTATTATGAGTGTAACTGTACTTTTCAATGTAATTTTAATGTGTTTAGTACAACTTTTTTGTCTTACGTAACAGTTAACTGTAGCTCTGAAGTTACGCTAACTTGACACGCATTAAATTACATTAAATTTTTATTTTCAACTTGTAATATGGGCACTACTTGTGACGTGCGCAAAGAACGCAAAAATCCCTATATAGGGATACACTAATAATAGGCTTCTATAGTGTAGTAATTATTCACTTTCATTTCCATAGTGATATTTAGTCCATCTGTGTCTAAGCAAAAAAAAATAATATATCACATTCATTACATTTTTCAATTTACTTCAAGCATACTGTATTAATGTAATTAACCACAGGCTGAAATTGAAAACAGATTTATTTATGTTTGAGTGGGTACATAAAGGGTCTGGGTACAGAGGGGATAATATTATACTTATTTTATTGCTGTTCCTTTGGCCATGAAGGACAATCACAAAGATTACAAGTTTTGCTGTATGGTGCGGTACGGCTATACCGCTGCGGGTAGAATGGAAAGTCTCTGTGGTATAGCTATAACACAAGCGTTTTAGCCTGTAACGCAACAATCCATTCCACACTCAAAAAATCATTGAGTGCGGTATTTCCATACTGCTGTATTACAGGTTGTGTGGTCCGGCTAAATTGCTTGCGTTATGGTCTATACCGTCCTGATCCATACCGCAATCTGAGACCAGTAGTTATGGATTTTGCGAAACAAAAATGTTTCACAAAACTCATAACTAAAATGTTACAAAGTACACTAACACCCATAAACTACCTATTAACCCCTAAACCGCAACCCTCCCGCAATGCAAATACTATATTAAATGTATTAACCCCTAATCCGCTGCCCACCCACATAGCCAACACTATATAAACCTAATAACCCCTAAACCGCCAGCCCCCCACATCACTACTACTATAATAAACCTATTAATACCTAAACCACTGGCCCCCATGTCGCAACTGATAAACTAAACCTATTAACCCCTAAACCGTGGCCCCCAATATCGCTACTATAAAAATAAATGCATAATGGGGTTTATATTAGGGTGTTATGTTTTAACGTAACTTTCTTTTCCCCATAGACATCAATGGGGTTGCGTTACGGTGATCGCTATTCCATGACCACAAGTGTTAGTTTTATTCTGACACTTTCTCCCCATTGATCTCTATTAGGGAAAGAGTGCACAAGCACGTAAAGTCAAGTCTTGGGTTTTGTGCAGTATGGAGCTTATCACACCATACCGCACAACAAGAGAAGGTTTTTCAGTAACTTGTAATGGCAGCACTATGGAAAGTGCGATAACGCTAATTTTTTTTGCGTTATGTGCGCACCTGGTTTAGCTCAAAACTTGTAATCTTGGAGAATTACAGTTATGTACAGGTAATCTGTTTTTTGTGTTTTACTAGGTCAAAATCGTGATAGAAAAATGAATACAATATGACATAAATGTATCCTTGGAGAATAGTTTAAGAGCACATTCATTTTATATCTATTGAGTTTCAGTTTAGTGTGAGGGATAATTGGGTGTAGTACATGAAGAACTCTAGTTCTTGGGCACTTATATGGTGGCATCTCAGTGTAGCTGATTTCAGATTCCAGACCTATAATTTTGACATGTTCACTTTCTGGGCCCATATCTTTTTCGGAGTCCTTCATAAGCCCCATGCTCAAATCAGGCATGCTACCTTTTAAATTAGCAGTACCCTTAATGTACACCTTGACATTTTTTGAGCAACTATAGGGTGATAATTCTAATCCCAAAACTAATAGTAGATTTGGTGGACAGAAGACCTGTACTTAAGGCTGTCTGTAAGATCCAGACTCTAAGAGCCCAGGACATTAATGGCTAAATGGCACACACCATACCCTGTTATTAATGAGTAAACTTACCCACTTCACCTGTTTTTGCAAAATAACATACAGGAGAAACACAAGGCAATGAAAGTCCCCATTTGAATGGTGGGTCTTTATTCTGAGGGTGCTTGGGGCTTCTTTGCAATACTTTCCATTGTTTTGACTATCACTTGGCATTTGGATAAACATAGAACCTTTCAGGTATTGTGATTATGTTACATATGCTTATGGTTTGATTGCAGGTGATAGCCATTGCCAAAGCTATTACCCTTTAATTTGTGCTAAACTCCCCTGGTAACCATTTCCTCCGTCTCCATTTTGTCTACTTGTAATCATTTTATCAGATACTGTCTAAAATGTATTCATCCTGGCACCCCACCCACCCCCTCTAATTTGCAAGTGTGTAACTCCTGCTAGCTAAGACTGCCTGTAACCGCTGCTTAGAATCATTTCATTATTTCTCACTTCTACATACAGAGCAGGCCTAAGGCTCATTCTTGAGCCATGGCTCTCAGATTCGAAGTAGCTCTCTGTTACAAGTAGCGGAGTTACTCACTGGAGTTCCACTGCAGACCAACTAACAGGTAAACATAATAACTATACTTCTACACAATGCTCTCTATGACTTTTCTGCTCTCTCTGTCTTCCCTTCTCCTAAAAATCACTACATGTACCTATAACAACAATCCCCACACTATCCATATCTCACCCTCCCTTCTCTCATCCCCTATGTTGTCCTCTCATGAACTACTTTATTTCCTTAGAAACACTTCCCCCTCTAACTCTCCTGTGTCTAATCATTCCCGCTCCTACAAATCTCACTCTCACCTTCTGTCACTCTCACTGCTACTACTGCTTGCTGCTGGGGATGTCTCTCCTAACCTTGGTCCTGCAGCAATCACAACACTTTCACATTCTCGCTCCATCTCCCACTACAAATATTCTAGGTCACGTAATACCAACAATCTCATCTCCATTAACACACAGCTCCTATCCCCTCTCTTTTCTTGCGCCCTCTGGAATGCTCGCTCCGTCTGTAACAAACTTACAACTGTTCACGACCTGTTTGTTTCCAACACTTTCAACCTTTTAGCAATTACTGAAACCTGGCTATCTTTCTTTGACACTGCTTCCACACACGGTGTCCTCCACTTTAGCCACATACCTAGGCCAGGTGAAAGACACGGTGGCAGTATTGGCATCTTACTCTCCCCCTTCTGCTCCTATCAGTACCTATCCCCATTTCTATATCTCTCCTTTTCTTCTTTTGAAGTCCACTGCATTTGCCTGTTCTCCCCTCTCTCTCTCTCAGAGTGGCAGTTATCTATCGCCCCCCTGGACCAACCTCCCAATTCCTTGACAACTTTGCTGCCTGGCTTCCTTACTTTCTCTCTACAAATACACCTGCTCTAATCCTAGGGGACTTCAACATCCCCATTGACAACCCATCTGCCCTGCTGCCTCTAAACCTCTCTGACTCACTAACTCCTTCGGCCTCTCACAATCCTCCCTATTCCCTACCCACTGCAATGGACACTCGATTGATCTGGTATTCTCCTATCTCTGCTCTCTCTCTGATGTTGCCTGTCACCCACTTCCCATCTCAGACCACCATCTGCTCATCTTTAATCCTAATATAGATGCTAAACCTACTTCCCCCTCCCGCCCCCACACCAGTAGAAATCTGCACACTGTGGATGCTCCCCAACTCTCCAATCTTATTCAACTATGCCTCCCCCAAAACTTCAACGATATCCTGCCCTGACCTTGCTATAACCCACTATAACAATACTCTCTCTGCTGCACTTAACACTCTCGCTCCGCCCCAACCTCGCAAAGCCCCACATCGCAAGCTTCAGCCCAGGCACTCCCAACAAACACGTCACCTACAAAAATGCTCCCGCACTGCTGAATGTGCCTGGAGGAAATCCCACTCTGAACCTGATTTCATGCACTATAAGTTCATTCTTTACTCTTACACCTCTGCCCTTCACTTAGCTAAGCAAACCTACTTCTCTTCTCTTACATCCGCTCACCCCTCAAACCCTAAAAGACTTTTCTCCATTTTCAAATCTCTCCTCCACCCACCTGCCCCACCCCTCTCATCTGCATTCAGTGCTCAAGACCTTGCTGACTATTTTTTCAATAAAACACTTGCAATCTGAGGAAACATCCCAACACTAACCTGCAATCTCCCAACTTCACTCCCAGTCACCCCCTCTGCCACTCTCTGCACCCTCCTCCCAACCACTGAGAGTGAAGTGGCTTCCGTTTTGTATTCCTCACACCTCACTACCTGCCCACTTGACCCTATTCCTTCACATCTAATTCCTCCTATGTCTACCACCCTCACTCTAGCTCTTACTCACATATTTTACCTATCCCTTTCTACTGGCTCATTCCCTGCCTCCTTCAAACACGCAAAGGTCACCCCATCCTCAAAAAACCCTCCCTTGACCCTAACTCCCCTGCAAACTACCGCCCCATATCAGTGCTCCCGCTAGCTTCAAAATTCCTTGAAAAACTAGTTTTCAATCGCATAACCCACTTCCTGTCCTCCAACTCATTGCTCGACCCCCTGCAATCTGGCTTCCGTCCCCAACAATCAACTGAGACTGCCCTCACCAAGGTTACTATTGATCTCCTTTCTGCTAAAAACAAAGGCTACTGCTCATCTTACTTGACCTATCTGCTGCCTTTGACACTGTTGACCATCCCATTCTCCTACAGTCTCTCAGCTCTCTTGGTCTCTGTGACACTGCCCTCTCCTGGATTCACTCTTATCTCTCTAACAGAGCCGTCTCCATCTCTTTTGCTGGTGACTCCTCCTCTCTATTGCCCCTGTCTGTTGGAGTACCTCAAGGCTCCGTCCTGGGTCCTCTACTCTTCTCTATTTACACTTCTTCACTGGGTAAACTTATTAACAGCTATGGCTTCAGCTATCACCTCTATGCTGATGATACCCAGATCTACCTTTCCACCCCTGCACTCTCTACTTCTGTCAACTCTCAAATCAGCGACTGCTTATCTGGCATTTCCTCCTGGATGGCCTCTCACCACCTAAAAATAAATATGTCCAAGACCGAACTACTTCTAATTCCCCCCCTCTAACTCCACTCCAGTTTCTAATTTTTCTATCACTGTTGGCGGCACCACTATCTCCCCGTCACCCCAAGTCCGCTGCCTCAGAGTCACGCTTGACTCAAATCTGTCCTTCATTCCCCACATCCAACTGCTCTCTTCATCCTGCCGCAACCACCTACGCAATATCTCCAAAATTTGTCCGTTTATGAGTGCTGAAACTACTAAACAGCTAATCCACTCCCTGGTAATTTCCTGACTTGACTACTGTAACAACTTACTAACTGGCCTCCCTCTCTCCCACCTCTCCCGTCCCTCCAATCCATCCTAAATGCATCTGCCAGGCTAATTCCCCTCTTTCAATGCTCTGTTTCTGCTGCACCTCTCTGTGAGTCCCTTCACTGGCTCCCCATTCACAACAGAGTTAAATTCAAAATTCTCACCCTGACCTACAAAGCACTCACCAATGCTGCCCCACCCTACTTGTCCTTACTCATCAACAAATATACTCCTGCCCGTCCCCTAAGATCCAACAACGACCTGCTTCTTGTGTCCTCTACCATCACCTCTTCTCATTCTAGACTACAGGACTTCTCTTGTGCAGCACCAACCCTCTGGAACGTACTTCATTGAGATGTCAGACTTGCCCCTAACTTCTCCTCCTTCAAACGTTTCCTAAAGACCCTTCTGTTCAGGGAAGCTTATCACCCGACTTATTAACAAACTAACTTCACTTAACTAACAGTTGCCCTCTATCTCCTCACTAATATCACTCTCACCTCTGCAGTTCCCACCTCCTGTTTACCATTCTCCTACCCATTTAGATTGTAAGTTCCCACGGGAATAGTGCCCTCAATTCCCCCTGTATTGGTCTGTAAAATGTTGTCTTATCGTATTGTTTCTCCATTGTACTGTTATCATTGTACCCATGGGCAGCGCTGCAGAATCTGTCAGCGCTTTATAAATAAAGAATAATAATAATATTCAGCCCAAAGGACAAGATACTCTTTCCCTTCACCTTAAAATACTTATTGTGTGCCTAGTATTGAAGGTGATCACCTTTTCCACAGTGATTCTGTATTCTAGGTAACAAGTAACCCCTAAAAGAATGGTTGCATTTTTTTCAGGATTTATAATTGGTATTGGGGGAGGGGGCACCATTGGAGCCCTCATCCCTTCTACTACTATCTCTCTGGGCCCTATGTTGGTGAAAAACTATTTTTTTTTTACTGTTTTTTTGGGCATTAAATATCTCTCATGAAAGAGTTGATTACCCACTTTGACTTGTATGATGTTTCAATCTGATTGACAAATAGCTCAGACATGATGAGCAAGTTTAGTATCTTTATTGTATATGAGGTGTTTACACATAACTCAAATATATATCTGTGATACTTGAAGGAAGATTGGAAGCAAATTCAAGGAATTAGACAAGTATAGTGCTATGGCCATGACTAAGGTCAAAGTCTGCAATATCAATGGCTGTCAAAGTTCAGGTAACTAGAGGTGAGCATATGGATGCGACTAAGGTCAGAGGAGTATACGAAAATAGTTAATAAAATTACAATCAAAGAAAATGAGTTAGCTATATTGGGTAGGTTGCAACTAGCAACAATGCAAAAATGTAGTAAGCCTTAATAAAAAAAAAGATCATCTAAACATTTTAGACTACTAAAAACATATTGTACTTTGGATCTCAATCCAATCCATTAGTATTTTCATGCAAAAATGTTGTATTGCAGTTTGGACTTTTTTATTTCTTTATGTCATTCCAATCCATTAGAAAAGTTGCCATTTACAGTGAGGCATATTGCTTGAATTAGTACTAAGGGCTTAATATATTACAGTCCAGACCAACAAGGTCTAGGGAATCTGTCTTCCCAAAATCACAGCCAGATAGCAGCCTCACACTGCCCACATTTATCATTGAGTAGCTGATTATGCACTGCCACATGTGAGAAGAGTCTGTCAAATACCCTGGGTGTATTGGTCCGTGGTGTTTTTAATCCACCATCTCTGAGGTTGCAAAGAGGTTAAAGGGATATGAAACTCAACATGTTTCTTTTGTGATACAGAAAGCACATACAATTTAAAAAAAGTTTGCTATTTACTTGTATTATCAAATTTGCATAATTCAAATGGTATTATTTGTTGAAGTTAGCACTACATGGCAGGAAATTTTGCTACCATCTAGGGCTCCTGCAAATGGAAAAAATACTTGCAAAAATTCTGCCAATAGTGCTCCAGAAATATGCACACTCCTGAGCTCATGTTGCTGCTTTTCAACCAAGGATAAGAGAACAAATACATTTTGATAATAGAAGTAAATTAAAAAGTTGTTTAAAATGACATGCTCTGTCTGAATCATGAAAGCAAAACAGTGGTCTTATGAATGCTATTTCTTAACCATTAGCTGCAGGCAGTACTACAAGGGCTCTGAAACCACATCTGAAACTTGACAGTGTAATCTTGTCAAATACATAAAAAATGATAAGAAATAGCCATGTACATTAGGTATTACATGCTTTTTTGTTTTTTTGTTTTCATAAACCTTCATGGAAGAAAAAAATGATATAGCCAAAATAGAAGTAAAAGATGGCAGATAAATAATTCAATATCATCACTCTCCACTGACAGTCATGTCATGTCTTGAGCCAGCATCTTCCTTTGCAGATCCAATGCCTGTTGATTTTCCCTACTTTATGATAGATTTCTAATTTTGCCTATACTGCCAATGCCCATTATAGATTAGCATCTGTAATGCTTAATAAAGTCTACAATACTATTCATATATTTGTGGTTACCAATAACCTCCAGTAACATCACTTCTTAATTTTAACATGGGGAGAGCAAACACCCAAGTGGAAATTGGGTCACTTTAAGCAAAAAAAAAAAAAAAAAAAAAACTTTTTGAACTTCTGTTTAAAAAGGATATTTATTTATTTTTTTAATAAAAAGCCCAAAAGATTATTCAAGGAATTTTTGCAGGTAACAAAAGCAGAGGGACAACACAATTAAACTATTTTAGACTTGAAGCAGATTTTTTAACTGTTAATGATGAAAATCAGACCTTTTTCAGTAGAAATAGGTAAGAAGTACAGCAGGATATAAGACCAGGAATAATAGAGAATACAAAATGGAATAATATAATGCTGTTGTGTAATATTGCTCTATTGCTAGTTGGAGTTAAACATATCATTAAAGTCCAATAGGAATGCAAGGGTACCCCTATATAAAAGGCCAGAGATCGCATGAAGAGGAGCTGTTGATTCTCTGAAGAGGACCACTGACATCGCTACCGACCTTGCCGAAGACTTCACATTAGCCACTGGGATGAAGATAGAAGGTGGACCGCCGCATGGATGAAGATTGCAGAAGATGGTCCCACGATGGATGAAGATGGAGCGCCCACAGGAATGAAGAGGGAGTGCCACTCTTCATCATTGGTGAGTACCAATTTTGGGGTTGGTGTTTTTTACTTTTGGGGTGTGTTTTTTTTTTTAAAGATTAGGACTTTTTTATTTTTATGGGTAAAAAAAAAGACGAATGCCCTTTTTGGGGCAATGGGTAGATTCAGTTTTTTTTAGAAAGGATTTTTTTTATTTTAGGGGGTTTGGGGGGTAGGTGGCTGTAATGTTAGGGGGTAATTGTTTTATTTTTTTATGCAAAAAAACTGTTAGCTTTATGTCCTACAAAAGGCCCTTTTAAGGGCTAATGGTAGTTTATATGTAGATAAAGGCTTTTTTATTTTGGGGTGGTTATTTTTTTAGCGGTTTTTGAATAATTCCGTTTGTTATTTTCGGTAATAGTAGAGTTCTTTAAAAAAATTTAATGTAGGATTTTTATTTTTTGTAATGTTTTTTTTGTTAAAGTGAGATTTTTTTTAATTTAAGCTTAGGTTTTAATTTTCTTTTACAGTTAAGTTTTTTTTAGGTAGTAAGTATATTTTTAATTAAATTTATTAGTATTTTTTAATTGGGGTTAAGTTAGGCGGTGTTAGGTTAGGGGGTTTAGTTATTAGTTTAATACTTTGCAATGTGGGGGGATGGCGGTTTAGGGGTTAATAGATGTATTTAGGTACTTTGCAATGTGGGAGGTGGCAGTTTAGGGGTAAATAGATGTATTTAGAAACTTTGCAATGTGTGGGGATGGCGGTTTAGGGGTTAATAGATGTATTCAGATACTTTGCAATGTGGGGGATAGCGGTTTAGGGGTTAATTGATTTATTTAGAGTTTGCAATGTGGGGGGGGGCAGATTAGGGGTTATTAGATTAGGGGTTTATGATAGGGTGATATGTTTTTTCTCCCTTTTTTTTCTCCCTTTTTTTCTCCATAGACTTCAATGGGGAATGCTAAAATGTAATGGCGTTTTTTTTCCAACATTTTTTCTCCATTGATCTCTAAGGGGGAATACATGCACGAGCATGCCAAGTCAGAACTTGGTTTATGCGCAGTATGCAGTATAATGCGCGCGTTAAATATGTTTTCTCCAAACTTGTAATGGCAGCGCATGAAAAATGCAAAAAACCCATATTGCATGCAGGATTTAAGCAAAGGATTTGCTACGCGACTTGTAATCTAGGTCTTTGTGTTTTTTGCACATCCAGTGTACTAAAATGACAATGTACACTGTGCATACTTGATACGATTTATTCTTGTGTCATTTACATACAAATTTTAAGTTTTTGGTAAAATACAATTTTTGGTGAAGAATTTTGTTACGATTTTTGATGCACCGTAACAATACAATTTTTGTGTGAAAATTAAATTATTGGTTTGGTAGCATGTCTAAAATACAAATTTTATTGTGCACTTTTCATATGAAAATGCAGTATACGCCCCTTAGGGAGACACCCATAAGTGGCTTTAGATCATTCCACCAGGGAAATGGAAGGACTGGCGATCATTCTTTAATAATCTCGCCAGCCCACAGTGCTTTCGATCAGCCAACCCTGAATATATTTTTTTGTATGAGCCCTGAATCTTGCAAAAGCTTTGTGTTAAGCTTGGGTATTTTTAAAACTTCTATTTCTCTTTCTGACCTATCTATTAGAAGTGCAACTGATTGACATAGTTAAGATGTAAACATTAGGGGGTCAATTTACTATTGTGCGGACGGACATGATACAATGCAGCTTTTCATGTTCGCCACACATCGATAAATGCCGTAAGCATACCTTGTGAACTGCTGGTGCAATACCGCCCCCTGCAGATTTGCGGCCAATCGGCCGCTAGCAGGGGGTGTCAATTAGGCCGATTGTATTCGATTGGGCTGATTGTTGTCCACAACCCCAGCGTAATTACACAAAATACCATGCACAGCCCAATATTCGGACAAAGTTCATAATTTTTTAGTAAGTAGTAGAAAGCGGAAAACTCACATAGCGGTGCTTGTGTCATCTGACAGGTTTCACGCATGTAATGTGCTTTCTCAAACATTGGCTAGAGACAGGTGTGCACAGGTTTATATACCTATACAGATCCGCCCCCAGCCATGACGTATTATACCGTGAATTACTGTGTTTGAATCCAACCTGATTGTAGGCTTATATTTAAACATACATGGGGGCCGAAGCCCAAGCCGGAAACAGCTGTTATGAAGCAGCAGTCTAAAGACCGCTGCTCCATAACTTGTCCGCCTGCTCTCAAGCTGCGGACATCAATCCGCCCGATTGTATACGATCAGGCTGAGACACCACCTGCTAGTGGCCGATTGGCCACGAATCTGCAGGGGCGGAATTGCACAAGCAGTTCACTAGAACTGCTTGTGCAATGATAAATGCTGACAGTGTATGCTGTCGGCATTTATCGATGTGCGGCGGTCATGATCCGCTACATCGTATCATGTCCGTCCGCACTGTAATAAATCGGCCCCATGGAGTGTAAAGTTGCACTATAGATAAATCTTTGTGTTCTGATTGATATGCAAAGCAGAAAACACTACATAAAAACAAACTCGAAAAATAATTGGTATAGGGTTGGAAAGCAGTAAAGGAAGTATATACAAAACATTTACATGTAAAATCTAAACAGACAATATTATGTCACTCCAAAAAATTTAACTATACTTTGAAACATTATTACATTTTAACCGCTACTTGGTACTGGTTGCAAAATATATTCATAGAGATCCAGGTCCCACCTTAAATTTATACCCACTTGTTCTGGGACCTGGATCTCTATCAGGGTATGTAATATATTTTCTACTTGGATTCTCACCGCCCTTTTGGTTCTGTATACCTAGTTTCAAAATATAATGTTGCTCACAGAAATTTACTACTTGTAATGCCTGTCTCCTATTTCTCCCTGTAACCTAAAATCTCTGTGGTTACTCTACCTTTTCTGAAATTGTATAATTCTGTATTCTCTTTTTATATTCATATATATTGGGGTTATTCACCATCACAACAGTTTCAAAGTATAGTTCAATTTTTTAGAGTGACATAATATTGTCTGTTTAGATTTTACATGTATTTTTTTTTGTATATACTTCCTTTATAGCTTTCCAACCCTATACCAATCATTTTTTTAGTTTATTTATATGTAGTGTTTGCTGTTTTGTATATCAATCGGAGCACAAAGATTTATCTATAGTGCAACTTTACACTCCATGTATGTTTAAATATACGCCTACAATCCGGTTGGACGCAAACACAGCAATTCACAGTATAATACATCATGGCTGGGGGTGGATCTGTATAGGTATGTAAACCTGTGCACACCTGTCTCTAGCCAATGTTTGAGAAAGCGCAGTACATTGGCGAAATGCGTCAGATAACGTAAGCACTTTGCTGATCGCTAACCAATATATGAGTTTTCCGCTTTTTACTACTTACTAATACATTATGAATTGTTAACTTTGTCCAAATATTGGGCTGTGCATTGTGTTTTGTGTGGTATTTTGTGTGATTACGCTGATGCATCCAAACTGAATTCTTTCACTCTATCCAGGAGTTATTCGTTGTTTTCTTGTTTGACTCTCACTGTCCATAACCACCACAGAGGAGACCATGAAGTTTGGAGGAGGTGGGTCTAGCGTGTAGGGACGAGAAGCCTAATCCACAAAACCAAGGTATTTTCCTTGCAATTCATTCCCCTGTTTGGTAAACCTGGTGCTGGTGGTTGCACAATTTTCCAATACAAATAATATTTTTAAAGGCAGTTTTTTAGCCTAACAAACTGTAACAAATCACGTCATGCTCACTTATCAGTTTTATATAGTTTTGCTTGATTTTATAATTAGCATTCTATAAACACCAAATCACAATCCTTAACAAACATTCAAATAATCATATTGTAATTGTATACAAATGTCATGGTTTAAATGCATGATTCAAGACAAAATGCTGTGTAAAAAGCCAAGGTAAACCAAAATGTGGTTGAAAGAATGTATATGAGACTATTGAAATACATACATCTAAACATATCAAGACAACCTAAATGAAACATGTTGTGCAACAAACTGAGATTACATTGTTTAATGTTTTCAATTGAATGTATGTGATGCGGTTCCACTGTGCTACATAAAAAAAAGATTTTCTCACTAGTCTAAATAACCTCATGAAAACTTGTTTAAAATACTTCATACAACTGATCTCATGGTTTGGAATAGACATTTATATATTATACACGTTCAAAAAAGAGCTTACTCATCAAATGAAACGTAGCAATAATATTGGACCTGTGTACTAAGCATGGTGTGGACAAGGTTCCAGACTTGGGAACTTGTCCACTGGACAACCGAACAAGCCGTGGACACTCTACATCCACTACCCAGATTTATACATTCATTTGAGTGTAAAATACCACTCGACCAGACACACATGAGAAGGGCCGGCAAGGGTTCACAAGCAGCATTCGTTGCTGAGTACATTGAGCCAATAGTTGGCATTTAGTCAAGACAGATAAATGTTATAATTTCTCTCATAAAGAATACTTCATGTACGCAAACACAGTTGGTATTTTTTATTGCAAAGTCCTTATTGCACAGTATATTGCCATTGTAAAAGCTGATTTAATAAGTAACAAGACAAGAAAAAAAATTGAATAGCAAATCTTTTTTCACTATCTTTCAATGTTATGGTAGTTTGAATAATAAAGATATTTACGGAAAATACATTGCATAATGGATACTAAACATTTTCAGTGAAATCAGCTTAAAAAACCCATACAAAAACATTGTTAATGACTGGTTCAGATGTGTTACTAAATCAGATGAAAATTGTTATATTCACATGAAGTTACGACACAATCTTTATTTTGGTTTGCCACCAAGGGGTATTGTTCTTCTAATATGTCTGATTATTGGTTTACAATCACCTACAGGGCACTAATTCCACTTTTAGTGAGAGTTATACAGAAAAGCAAATCAATAGTAAAAGATCTGGAAACTTCTCATCTTAATCTTAATAATAAGTAATGGCTAGATCATATGCTTGTCACTATAATGTAGTAACTATGAAAACGTCTAGTGACAGTTTTTGTAGCAGTCAGTTCCAGTAAGTGGATCAATTCCATATAAGTATTATTTAGGGAGTATGCTAACATCTACTAGGTGCTCCCTATTCAGTTTACCCACCACCCACCACAATACTCTCAACACTTAATCATCCCTCTACATGACCCCTGACTGCAAAATCCCCATGTACCCCCTTATGTATGATACATAACTTGTAACATGGATTTTATAGGGGGTAGGAGATTTAGTTGGGGTTACATATAGGGACTGCCTTGAGTGTAACGGGAGATATTGTAGGCAGAGGTAGAACCTAGGGGATTGCTGTGGTGTAACGCCCTGTGGCATGTTAGTGCAAAGTCAGCTAGTTGTTAATGCTTTTGGAGTAGTTTCAAGTATTATTGTGCTAGAGCAGGATTGGTTTAAAGCTTAATACACTGGGTTGTAGTTATTGTGATGGGGAGTTAGCTCAATGCTCAGATTCATAATTTTTGGTTCTTCCCACTAACTTGTTCTGCCTTACGGTGTATGGGCTTAACTAGAGCATAAGGCATCAGTATGGAAGAAGAAGATAGCACACACATTATGACCAGCTGTATATGATAGTGACAGGTACAGGGTATTGTTGCTATAATTATATAAACTGCATGAAAAGCAGCAGCACTCCCAGTATAATTAACCCCATTGGCTGCTAAGACATTTTCACACTCCTGTGCTAAGCTGATTTTAGCTTTTGTTGCTGCTTACATTTTAACACTATTGTAAGTCATATTTCAGTGAGGCATCCACACAAATGATATATACATTTATATATATATATATATATGTATATATATATATATATATATATATATATATATATATATATATATTCAGAAGGTTCAGCAGATTCAGTTTATATCATTATTAATTTATTTTTCATGATAGGTGAGAAGGCTGAACAAAAAAATATATATAAAAAAGTATACTTTTGTAAAAATTGTAAATAATATTGAAAATGAACAGGCCGTCACTGTTATTGTGATCACCTTAATAAATTGTTATCAAGGGTATACAAATGTGAAATATTGTCCAATATTGGTTTTTTGGGGTTATAATATAAACAAGAGGGGCATTTATAAACTAGAGGGGCTCGTCTACAATAAAATAAACTTCTTTAGAGGTCTCTAGACCCCTCATTCCCCAGAAAAAAAAACATGTTTTGTTTTTTCACAAATTAAAAAATTGTTTGGGTGCTTTCTATTGAATGGGGGGTCTTGGAGGTTTGTGGCTAATAAGGAAACTAAGAATAAAGGTGTTTAAATAACCTCCCTCCATCTAGCTCTCTTTACCGCCTGTCACTTCCTGTTCCTGCCCACTCTATGATGTCACCATGCACATTTCTAGTAATAAGAACTGGTGATCATGCCCTCACAGGTAGAGATCTGCATAATGAGCCATTCTCATCATGCAGATGGAAGAGGTTAAATAGCCTTAATCATCAAAGACTACTTCTGCTCTTCATGTAATAATGATTTTGGGCTAAATCACTAAGAGATCCTAGCAGGCTTACATCCTATTTATTAAATAACACAGGTGCTGAGCCCCTTTTGACTTCATGCTATTTTAAATTAGAGGCAGCCATAGAAATAAAAAAACTATTAATATTAAATGGAAGATGGCACTATAGATGTGAGCTTCCCCTTTTGTTTGTGTGAACTCAAAATTGAGCTTTGTTACTTCTACTGTCCCAGAGAGATTGAAGTGCACCCTGTAGGATGCAGAACATTGACACTGCAACATTCTACAAAGTAATTGCCTGCAGTAGAGATGCTCATATCGGTCCCTACTTGCCCACTCAAAGAAGACATGTAGTAATCAATAGAACTTTTAAGTCTAGTTTTTAGAAAAAAAGTTGTGGCTGAAGTGAGCGTTAGAAATCTAACAACAAAACTCCAGCCGCAGAAAAAAGTCAGGAGTTAAGAGCTTTCTGGGCTAACGCCGGTTCATAAAGCTCTTAACTACTGTGCTCTAAAGTACACTAACACCCATAAACTACCTATGTACCCCTAAACCGAGGTCCCCCCACATCGCCGCCACTCTAATAAATTTTTTTAACCCCTAATCTGCCGACCGCACACCCCCGCCACCTACGTTATCCCTATGAACCCCTAATCTGCTGCCTCTAACACCGCCGACCCCTATATTATATTTATTAACCCCTAATCCCCCCACCAATGTCACCTCCACCTACCTACAATTATTAACCCCTAATCTGCCGACCGGACCTCACCGCTACTATAATAAATGTATTAACCCCTAATCCGCCTCACTCCCACCTCAATAACCCTATAATAAATAGTATTAACCCCTAATCTGCCCTCCCTAACATCGCCGACACCTAACTTCAAGTATTAACCCCTAATTTGCCGACCGGACCTCACCGCTAATACATTTATTAACCCCTAAAGCTAAGTCTAACCTTAACACTAACACCCCCCTAAGTTAAATATAATTTAAATCTAACGAAATAAATTAACTCTTATTAAATAAATTAATCCTATTTAAAGCTAAATACTTACCTGTAAAATAAATCCTAATATAGCTACAATATAAATTATAATTATATTGTAGCTATTTTAGGATTAATATTTATTTTACAGGCAACTTTGTATTTATTTTAACTAGGTACAATAGCTATTAAATAGTTCATAACTATTTAATAGTTACCTAGTTAAAATAATTACAAAATTACCTGTAAAATAAATCCTAACCTAAGTTACAATTAAACCTAACACTACACTATCAATAAATTAATTAAATACAATACCTACAAATAAATACAATTAAATAAACTAACTCAAGTACAAAAAATAAAAAAATATTTACAAACATTAGAAAAATATTACACCTACTCTAAGCCCCCTAATAAAATAACAAAGACCCCCAAAATAAAAAAATCCCCTACCCTATTCTAAAATTAAAATAGAAAAGCTCTTTTACCTTACCAGCTTTTTGCGGGGCATGCCCCAAAGAATTCAGCTCTTTTGCCTGTAAAAAAGACATACAATACCCCCAACATTACAACCCACCACCCACATACCCTTAATCTAACCCAAACCCCCCTTAAATAAACCTAACACTAAGCCCCTGAAGATCTCCCTACCTTGTCTTCACCACACCGAGTTCACCGATCGGTCCAGAAGAGACTCCGAAGTCTTCATCCAAGCCCAAGCGGGGGCTGAAGATGTCCATGATCCGGCTGAAGTCTTGATCCAAGCGGGAGCTGAAGAGGTCCATGATCCGGCTGAAGTCTTCATCCAAGCGGATCCATGTTCATCCCGCCGACGCGGAACATCCATCTTCACCGACGACTTCCCGACGAATGACGGTTCCTTTAAGGGACGTCATCCAAGATGGCGTCCCTCAAATTCCGATTGGCTGATAGGATTCTATCAGCCAATCGGAATTAAGGTAAGAAAATTCTGATTGGCTGATGGAATCAGCCAATCAGATTCAAGTTCAATCCGATTGGCTGATCCAATCAGCCAATCAGATTGAGCTTGCATTCTATTGGCTGTTCCGATCAGTACATGTTAGGGTGTTAGGTGCAGACATAGGAAGTGTTTCCCCATAGGAAACAATGGGGCTGCGTTAGGAGCTGAACGCTGCTTTTTTGCAGGTGTTTGGTTTTTTTTCAGCTCAAAATGCCCCATTGTTTTCTATGGGGGAATCGTGCACGAGCATGTTTTTGAAGCTGGCCGCGTCCGTAAGCACCGCTGGTATTGAGAGTTGCAGTGGCGGTAAATATGCTATACGCTCACTTTTTGGAGCCTAACGCAGCCCTTCTGTGCACTCTAAATACCAGCGGTATTTAAAAGTTGCGGGGGAAAAAAGCCAGCGTTAGATACGTGGGTCGTTACCGACAAAACTCTAAATCTAGCCGTATGTTCATTCCAACCCCCTTCTCTCTCCTATTCTAAACCCCAAAACAAGAGATCAGGTCAATCAGGCTAGATCCCAGGGGCCACATGCGGCCCTTCAAAGTTTTTGTGTGTGGAAATCAGCAGCATTGAGCAGAAAAGAAACATTGGTAATTTGTTTTTTTAAAAACTGTTTAATCCTCATTAGGTGATTAAGCACATTTATTGGTAACATATTTATTAAATTTGATGAAAATATACAGTTAACTTAAAAACAATTTGTAGTAACTAATTTCCTATGTCATTTTAATGAAAAAACATGATTATAAGGTATGCTATATGAGTTTTAATGTGGCTCCTGGCCAATTATTGACTGACTGTCCATATAAAGAAGTTTGGACCCCCATGTGGTCTAATCTGCTCCTGTTGTGGTTGGTATATATGGCAGGCTGTTTATCTTAATCTTAGATCTGCCTCTATAGTTACAGACCCTAATATGTTCATTCATTCTCTTGTCTGGTATCTGAACACACTGCTCTGCACAAATTGTTTACATTTGGGTTTATTTTGATACCACACATTGCATTTACAGTCACTGGAGGAATTCTTAATTTTGTGCAATTCCAAAAGGTAGACGGCACAAAATGCTAAAAGACAAGGGGCTGAATCTCAAGGTTCCTGTGAGCTAATTACAAAAAAAATATATTTTGGAATCTTTGAAAGCAGATTTTCATAGGCAGCAATGAGGTTTAGATTTATACCATTTGACATTGCTAAAAAGCTTCCTAGTTTAAGTGAACCAATATCAAATCACAATGTTCTCAGTATTTATTTTTTCTTTTCTTGCATTTCCTAATAGTTTTGTACACATTCATTTTTCAAACACTTTAGAGAGTCATTGAAATAAAAGTACCAAAATGAACAACCATTTCTGGCCCACCTGCTGACATATGACATTTCTTAAAGCATTTAATAAAAAAATGTAGTCCTAAATGTACTGTTATTAACAATATGGACTCCAGTTTCAAAATATACTACATTGCATTGCATTTGTCTTTCTTTAACTTGCAAAGCTAAAAATACCACTTGGTGATCTACAATATATAATTTTCTTTCAGTGAATTTTGTACCGGGCCTTGCAGACCTAATGTGTCTTGCAGTTGTTGTTCGCAGTGTAAACCAGCTTTACTTAATCTCGGAGAGAGTGATATTATCCTGATTATCCTAACTGATGTATTAACTTTTTTTTTTTAAATTAATTAAAGAAACAGAAATTGATATTTTGTTTTTCTTTTATTTTCAAATACAGCCCTTAGAGACATAATGGAATATGAGGATAAGTGTAAACATAGAAACCATAAGATAATAAAGAAAAAATGGCAGACAATGAAATATAGGTTTTTTTGCTGAATCCTCCTAAACATCATCTCATTTTTGCCTTTGATGTGACAGTTCTAAAGATTACAGAAAACAACAACAAATATACACAAGCAACAACAGACAAAAACAAACTGCTGATTTGTAAGTACTGGAAACACAAGTTGATGGTGTTTCATCAAACATTTTCTTAAGGAAGATGAAGATTGTGAAAGCTGTTTGATGTAGGGGAAGAAGCTTCCAATGTTACAAATATTAGTGACTACAACAAGATAAAACCTACTTATATTCATTCAGACTTCCTGTCTGTCTATTATTTTCAGTTGTGATTTATTGTAGACATGTTTGGAATACCAATTTATTATACACCTGTTATACATAACATGCTCTTGTGTGACTGCTCTCATTCAGACTACCAGAGTGGGATAATGTGGAGTTCTTAATCGGATTTGGCTTAATATGGGCAGAAAATATGTGAAATCGATCAGATAACAATATCTGGGCACAGGAAAAAAAAATGAATAGTATGCATACCTTAATAAATCTTAAACCTGAATTATACACATATTTTGATGCACTGACACAGACGGATTGAATGCTTGATAGCATATACATAATACTAAGGGCTAGATTACGAGTGGATCGCTATTTATTTATTGCTCACGCTTTAACTTCTCTAGAAGTAAGCTCGGGCAGCGTGCATATTACAAGTTGAAAGTTAAATGTTTTCACATGAGAGCTAACCCGACGCATGTAAACGTATTCCCCCATAGACTTCAATGGAGTGCAAAAAAGTGGGTAAAAAAAACTAACACCATTATTCTGCGCAAACCCAATTTCATTTTCTTAAGTGCGCTAACCTGACCTGAATTATTGATATTTCCCATTCTAATGTTCCTCACATAGCAGAATATTCTATTTATTCATAAAAAAAATGAGTACAATATATTTATACCTATAGATATATATATATATACACTCACCTGCCACTTTATTAGGTACACCTTGCTAGTACCGGGTTGGACCCCCTTTTTCCTTCAGAACTGCCTTACCCAGATAGCAAGGATAAGTTGCCACAAACTTGTAGCTAACTTTTGCTGTAAATCGGTATAACTTGCTGCAAGTTTTCACTGGCAAGTGTGTTTACTTGCATCATAATTGCAGCAAAAGTTCTAGTTGACACTTTTTCAACTTGCAGCAAGTTTGCCTGACAAGTCTCTAGCAAGAGAATTTCTGGCAAGTCAACTGCAAGAGCTCTGCAAGTTTGTTGCCAATTTCTGGCAAGTCAACTGCAAGAGCTCTGCAAGTGTCTAGTCAATTTCTGGCAAGTTAACAGCAAGAGCTCTGCAAGTCTGCTGCAAATTTCTGACAAATCAACAGCAATAGCCCTTCAAGTCTGCAGCAAATTTCTGACAATTTAACAGCAAGAGCCCTTCAAGTCTACTGCAAAAGCTCTGCAAGTCTGTTACAAATCTCTAGCAAGTCAACAGCAAGAATACTGCAAATCTTTAGCATATCGCTGGCACATATATCACAATTAAGAGCAGTGTCTGCCACAAGAGCACTACAAATGTACTATTATTTACGTCAGTCATATTTACAAATTAATAATAAAATGTTTTTTCCTGCAAAAGTTTATCTACGTAAGTTGTTTGTATGAATTTAATTGATCTTAAAGTTGTATCCATGCACTATCTGAGGTAATATAGATTCATATATAAAACTAATATTATGACAGGTAATATATTAAAGGGACACTAAACCCATATTTTTCTTTCATGATTCAGACAAAGCATGCAATTTTAAGCAATTTTCTAATTTACTCCTATTATCAATTTTTTTCCGTTTTCTTCCTATTTTTATTCGAAAAAGCAGGAAAGTAAGTTCAAGAGTCGGCCCATTTTCGTTCAGCACAAGGGTAGAGCTTGCTGATTGGTGGCTAGATGTAGCTACCAATCAGCAAGCGCTACCCAGGTGCTAAAACAAAAATGGTCCGGCTCCTAATCTTACATTTCTGCTTTTTCAAATAAAGATAGCAAGAGAACGAAGAACAATTGATAATAGGAGTACATTAGAAAATTGCTTAAAATTGCATACTCTATCTGAATCATAAAAGCAAAACAATGGGTTTAGTATCCCTTTAAGTTGAATACTTGATGTATTTTTATATTAGAGTTATAACACTAATATCATTATCTCAGGTAAAGTATGGCCCCTTTTTACAGCACACCCCTTTAAGGCGTTCCACTTATAAATCAGTCTTCAGTTCTGCCCATGGTTATTATGTTTCATGTTCTTACCTCCCTTTCAGTGTTTTTTTGGCCGTGATTTTAATTGATTATTTTCTTTATGAATATTTGTTTTACAGATATCTCCATTTCTGTGCAGTTAAAAAAAAATTATTATTGTATATAACTAACTGCAATTGTTACCAGAAGTTAAACTAGGAAAATCATATTTATTTTTTATTGATTTTATACTTTTACTAATTTTAATAAAATTAGCCTTTGCCTGTCTGGTGAATATGATCTGTTAACCTCAATACTGTATGAAGATAAAAATATTCACACAAAAATGCGTCAAAACAACAGCAATGACTCTTACAAAAGTAATTTAAACTTTTATTAGGCTTCAAATGTTCCAGGTATTAAAACATTTTAAATATGACATTGTAATAAACCAGAGAATAACATATAGTATAGGCCTAGGTTACAAGTATAATGCAGATGCACAATAAAGTTGACAGAACAACAAAAATATAAGCTGATGTCCATTTGTATCTGTTCTATGATCTTGAATTTGGCACCTGCCTGTAAAAATAAAAACAAATATTACATAAACATGGGCATTCTGTGCTAATTGCTTATTCTACAGCAGAACTTTAATTTGTAGAACAAAATAAGTAAATCTGACAAAAAAAAAATAACACGCTTTTATTTCAACTTTAAGGTTGTGATGAATACTAAAAAAAATTGTATTTTTAACTGCCATAAATTCTCAGGTCAATGGAATTTTCATCTAGATATTAACATATTTGGCCACGGTCCTAAAAAAAAAAGGATTTTGTGTCACTACCTGCCAATGGGATGCTTAGAACCTCTACTTTAACCCCTTAAAGACCAGCAACGTACTCTGTACATCCCTCATCTTTGAATGGGGAAGTGCTATTAAATGTGCGGACTCGCCGCCAGTGTTGAGGCCACGCTATTTACGATGACAAGAAGGGAGGTTATAATAGCACAGTGCCGCCACTTGTGGCAGGACACATGCTATTTAAAAAAAAAAAAAAAATAACCCTTAATGAGCGGCAACATACATGGTACATCTCAGACATTAAGGGGTTACTATATTGAGACTTTTTTTTCCTTAAGATATTTATATTTTATTTCTCTAGAAATCAATGTGGACTATTTGATACCCTATGTTGTAATTTAAATTTTTGGTTTTGTTCCTAAACTTTTGGAGATAAGAGGGAAAGTCACAGTGTGCAGTTTATTTCTTTTTCAATTGTGTTTTTTTCTTTCTTTTACAAAATGTAAAGTAATGTGTTTTCTAGATTTGCCATATTCTAAATCTTCATATCCCCACTTCCCTTCCCAAAGAAAAATGATATAGCAGAGTAGCATTTAGTAAGACAGTATTCGATTTACTTCTGTTATACTCCCATGCTATTTGAGTTGCTTGCTTATTTAAAGGGACATTAAACACTAAGAACAAGCAATATTAGTGCTTCACTGAGTAATACCAGCGCCCGCTAATATTAGCTGGTATTACAACTAAAGTGTAAAGTTATGCGAGCTCAGAATCTAAGTGCAGTGAAGGGGGTAAGTAGCGCAGCGATGCAGCAAATATCACCCCCCCCCCCAAAATACTACCTACTGCATTTATTTTATTAAAAAATAAAAATGGTACAATTTGTATTTTTTTTATAAAATACACTACACTGTATTTTGGGGGCATTTGGGTTATATTTCTAAAATTAACCAGAGATATGATCTCTGGTTAATTTTATAAGCGCTAGTTGCTACCACAAGCATACAGTAGCAATAGCCAGACACTTCTAATGGCTGGTTATTTATTGCGTGCCTGCAAACGGGCAAATTTGCCCACTTGCTGGCACGCGATAAATTAGCGCTCCACTTGTAATCTAGCCCTAAATAAATGCTAGATAGAATGAAGCATTGAAAGAAAAGATTAGTCTGAGAATAACATGTATATGTATTTTTTAAAGTTTTATTTGGTGTTTAAACATTAGCAAAATAAGTGTAAAGTTTTAGTGTATATAAAACAATGGGAGCTGCCATGTTGTAACCTAGGTTACCTTCTCTGCTGTGGCCAAATAGAGACAGTTATAAATTTGTCACTAGAGTGTGCAGCCAATGGCTGTGTGGAATATAACAGTGTTCTGCGCTTCCATTTCTAACAGTAGCTGAAAAGCTCACAATTTCAGAATATAATTACAGGAAAAGGGGACAAAATAAATGAAAGTATATATATATATATATATATATATATATACACACACACACACACACAGTTTATCATTTTATATTACCATCTCAAGGTGTTTATTGTCCCTTTAAAAGGGCCTTAATAGTAAAAAAAAAATTGCATCCTTTAATGTAAATTTAAGACTATTGACCCTGCACTACTGTGAGATTAACCCACACAAAGGCTTTAAACACACAGTGGAAGTACTGATTGGTACCTGCACATCACTACTGGTCCAGAGCAAAAACCGCCAACTGCTGCTTATCTAATCAGAAATACTAGTTAAATGACTAGCGCTCAAGATTGGATCAGCAGCACTTCCATTCGGGATCAGCAGTGCTCTGTGGTTCAAAGCGGTAATTCTACTGTGTGTTTAACCCCTTTGTGGGTTAGTGCAGGGTTGATGGTCTTAAAATGAATTAAAACGAATTAGAGCATGTATTTTTTTTACTAATATGGCCTTTTAAAGAAATATATATTGTTTTACCTTAAGTTGTATGTTGCTGAAGCACTGAAAATTGTAAAGGGAGTTTCATTTATTGTTCTAATGACAGGGGCATTCCTTTGTTTGAAGAATGTTTCTTTTTAGACAAGATTTATAATTCATTAACATTTTAATTGATATTAGTTGATAATGCAATAAAAATCCTGTCACAAAGAAGCACACCTATCAAAATGGAACATTCCTTTCAAAGGGTCAGCTCTATCCAAGCACAGAGAAAACTCCAACATGGCTGCTCTATTTGTGATCATGGGAGGATCAGGGAAGTGAATAAAACACTTCCCTGCTGTATCACATCCATATAAGCATGTTGTATAAACAGAAATAAAACACTCCCCTGCTGGATCACATCCATATAAGCATGTTGTATAAACAGAAACAAACACTCCCCTGCTGTATCACATCCATATAAGCATGTTGTATGAACAGAAATAAAACACTCCCCTGCTGTATCACATCCATATAAGCATGTTGTATAAACAGAAATAAAACACTCCCCTGCTGGATCACATCCATATAAGCATGTTGTATAAACAGAAACAAACACTCCCCTGCTGTATCACATCCATATAAGCATGTTGTATAAACAGAAACAAACACTCCCCTGCTGTATCACATCCATATAAGCATGTTGTATGAACAGAAATAAAACACTCCCCTGCTGTATCACATCCATATAAGCATGTTGTATAAGCAGAAATAAAACACTCCCCTGCTGGATCTCATCCATATAAGCATGTTGTATAAACAGAAACAAACACTCCCCTGCTGTATCACATCCATATAAGCATGTTGTATAAACAGAAACAAACACTCCCCTGCTGTATCACATCCATATAAGCATGTTATATAAACAGAAATAAAACACTGCCCCTCCTGTATCACATCCATATAAGCATGTTGCATAAAACAGAAATAAAACACTCCCCTGCTGCATCACATCCATATAAGCATGTTGCATAAAACAGAAATAAAACACTCCCCTGCTGTATCACATCCATATAAGCATGCTGTATAAACAGAAATAAAACACCCACCTGTTGTATCACATCGATATAAGCATGTTGTATAAACAGAAACAAACACCGCCCTGCTGTATCACATCCATATAAGCATGTTGTATAAAACAGAAACAAACACTCCCCTTCTGGCTCACATCGATATAAGCATGTTGTATAAAACAGAAATAAAACACTCCCCTGCTGTATCACATCCATATAAGTATGTTGTATAAACAGAAATACCCCCCCTGCTGTATCACATCCATATAAGCATGTTATATAAAACAGAAATAAAACACTCCCCTGCTGTATCACATCCATATAAGCAGGTTGTAAAAACAGAAATAAAACACTCCCCCTGCTGTATCACATCCATATAAGCATGTTATATAAAAAAAGAAATAAAACACTCCCCTGCTGTATCACATCCATATAAGCATGTTGTATAAACAGAAATAAAACACTCCCCCTGCTGTATCACATCCATATAAGCATGTTGTATAAACAGAAACAAACACTCCCCTGCTGGATCACATCCATATAAGCATGTTGTATAAAACAGAAATAAAACACTCCCCTGCTGTATCACATCCATATAAGCATGCTGTATAAACAGAAATAAAACACTCCCCTGCTGTATCACATCCATATAAGCATGTTATATAAAACAGAAATAAAACACTCCCCTGCTGTATCACATCTATATAAGCATGTTATATAAAACAGAAATAAAACACTCCCCTGCTGTATCACATCCATATATGCATGTTGTATAAACAAAAAACAATTTAAAAAGAAATGACTCAGTGGGGTGATTTAAACCAGAAAAAAATGTAACTGCTTACCTGTGACCAATTCTTGTGTGGGATTGGTGAAGCTATCTCCTATGCATCTTCTCATTTCATGGTCAGTAATGTCTTTATAGACCCTTTGATATGTTTCTGTAATAGAAAACAATATCAAATAAATTAGTATAAAGTTAGATAAGCAAATTAATTTAGATAAAGTCTATTTAGCAATAGTCTGTCCCCTGTTACATGGGCATGATGCACTTTGTGATTATAACGTGAATTATTTAATTATACTTTCATTATTTTGCCTATAATATAATGGTTTATGCAAAACTTTTCCAGTGGCCAAATTTCACCACCATTTTCCTTATTTGGAGGAGCTAATCCTGATGTACATGTGACAGTCACTCTAGTCATACTGTCCTTACGCTTTTCCTCATTTTATGTATGTTAGCCTTTCCTTGTTCTATGTTAGCACAAAGTCCATGCTAAAGCCAATTAAAAAGATATACAGACTATTGTTAATCATTTGAGGTCTGAAGCCTGCATTACCAATTTTCAGCATAGTAAAAACCCATATTATCCAGAGTTAAAGGAACATGAAACCCATAATTTTTCTTTCAGCAGGGTTCTTCAAACCACCGGTCGGGACCCATTACTGGGTCACAACACCATGTGTACTGGGTCACAACTTGTGTGTGTGTTATAGGAGTGTGTGTGGTGTATTGTATGAGATTGTGTGTGTGCTGTGCGTGTGTTGTGTATGAGAGTGTGTGTGTTATATGAGAGAGTGTGTGGTATGTGTGTTGTATGAGTGTGTGAGTGTATGCGTGTAATATGAAAGTGTGTGTGTGTTGTATGAAAGAGTGTGTGTATGTGTGTGTTGTAAGAGTGTATGTGGTATGTGTGTTACATGAAAATGTGTGTTGTATGAGAGTGTGTTTGTGTGTGTTGTATGAGTGTGTGGTGTGTGTGTTTTATAAGAGTGTGTGTGTGTTATTACGTTTTACAACGCTTTCAAATTTGACTACAATTAGGAATAAAGCATGCACATATTTTAGATTATTTGCCAAAAATGGCAGCTATCATGTTGTTTATTTCTTACGAAATTATTTCAAGACCAAGTCTAAAAATTGGGTCCCAAAGGTATGTGGTATCATGGCTCTGGGTCTTGGGGGGAAAGTTTGAAGAACCCTGAAATAGAGCATACAATTTTAAACAACTTTCCACTTTACATCTATTATTTAATTTGCTTAATTCTCTTGATATCCTTTTTTGAAGAAGCAGCAATGCTCTACTGGGAGCTAGTAAATTCATTGGGTGAGCCAATAACGTGAAGTATACATGTGCAGCAGCTACTGAACATACTTAGGTATCCTTTTCTGTAAAGAATACCAAGAGGACAAAACAAATTAGATAATAGAAGTAAATTGGAGAATTGTTTAACCCCTTGAGTGCTAACGACGGCTCTGAGCCATTGCAGAGTTTCCCACTCTGGTGCTAACAATGGCTCAGAGCCGTCGCTAATACTCTCCCACCATGATGGAGATCTGGGGGCTCCCACCCGCTCCTACCCCGGCGATCGGGCCCGCATAATGACAGGCATCGCCGGGGCTTCACGTTATGCGTGGTGACGTTAATTGCGCAATTTTATTTAACATTAACAATGTCAAATATGGGAGCAGGGAGCATGCTGTTAGATCGCCTAACCTTTCCAACAGTGTAAGTCTTGGGTTCTGAAAGAAAAAAAAAGTTAAAAAAAAATATATTTTAAAAAATATATATATAAAAAAAAAACCTGAAAAAGCTTAGCACCCAGGTGGGAAAGTGCTTAGCACTCAAAGGGTTAAAATGTCATGCTCTATTCTGAATCATGAAAGACAGAAAAACCTTGGGTTTCATGCCCCTTTAAATTACAGTAAATGGTGCAAAATAAAAAGTATATTGCAAAGTTGCATAACTAAACATTTTATATTGTGATCTCAATGTGTGTTATGCCCCTTTAAAGCATATATGTCTATATGTGTGTACTTATATATTAAAGTGATGGTAAATCCTAGCGTTTGTGATTTACCATTGGAACAAATAAAGGGGACTTTCATTCATGAAGTATAAAATACTTCATGCTGAAAGCTCCTTTTTTGTTTGCAGCGTTCGCCGCGCTGAGCTGCTAAGGCAACCTACGGCAGAACAGTATTTGGCTGAGAGGTGACGTTTCCACCTCTTAGCCAATAACCTTGTGGGAAATTTGGGGCCTGTCCCTTTAATGTTTTTATATGTGTATATATGACTGTAAATACATATATACACATATAAATACAATAATATATATGTATACATATATACATATATATATATATATATATATATATACACATACACACACACATACATACAAATACATCTTTAGCAATTTATGTGTCTCAATTTCAAAGCCATTTGCCTGCCTTTTTTTTCTAGCACCCGAGATCTAATATCTTTTGAACCCTTAAAAGGTTTTTTTGTGCAATATTTTTTTATTAGACAGTGTTAATATGAGTGTAACTGTACTTTGTAATGTATTTTTTAATTGTTTTCTGCAACTTTTTTGTTTCTGAAAACAGTTAAGTTGAGATTGTGGTAAGGATTGAAGCGTAAATGGCGATTGCGCTAGCGCAATTTCGCTCAACTTGTAATATCAGCGCAATGAAAAAGGCTTGCGAAAAGACGGTATCACTTGCGTCTCACTTGTAATCTAGCCCTTATTTAGGAACTCGAAGAAAAATTAAAAACTGCAGTTTCAGTAAAGACCCTTCTATCAGCACCTTTTGTTGAGGTTGAACAGAGATTGCACACTTCGGCCACCTCATCGCCTACCAATCGTCGCAGCATATTGCACAAAAGTGTGTTCAGATCCTTTCCTTCTACACTCTTGAGGACTCTTACCTGAAAAATAAATATGACAAATACAGTTAATGCTAGGTATAAATATCAGTGAAGTATAACACAAAGATTTTACTCTCAAAATAATAACTGTAACCTGCTTTTTGTTGCCTTCAAATCAATAGTGTTTTTAGTTTATGTACACTTTACAAGCTTAAGACTATGAGAAAAACTTGTCCATCACTAAAGACATATTCTGTCAAGGTATGCCACCAAAATTGTGACTAAAGAACCTAGGATTATAAAGATAAAGAAGTATGTATTTTGGTCCATAAGAGATTCCAGAATCTGACCAATTATGTTCAAAAGATGCGCAGTGTTCTGACAGTAGCCTACCTAAAGAGGATAAAGCTGAATTAGAGAACTTACCGGTTAGTTTCAAAAGAAGGAAATCTCTGAGCAACAATCATCATATTTTCAAAGTCTGCCATTATATTTAATATTGTCTCCTTCAGGTACATCTCTGCGGGCTGTGGCTGCCAATGTTTCCTCAATTTGATCCAGTCTGCCAGAAATGTCCACCATAAACTTCAGAAAAAAACTCTCCATCTGACCCTATCAGTAAGAGATTATTTTCTCCCCTATGATTAGAATGAAAATTAATGCAAACAACCAATATGACCTACTGCAACAAAAAAGCATTGTTCTTTGCTTAGGGTTTACAGTCTCCATAACAGTTTAGTGCTTTTTTTTTAAAATTGGTCTTAATTTAAAGGGACAGTATACACCAATTTTCATATAACTGCATACAATACTATAAGGAATAATATTCACAGATTCTGACCTAAAATTCCAGTATAAAACCTTTAAAAAAAACTTGCTTAGAAGCTACCAGTTTAGCACTGTTGAAAAGAGTTGGAGGAAACACACACTGAATTAAACTGGAAAGCAAAAAGAGCAGACCCCCCTCCCCTCCCCTGCATATGAAAAGACCCTTTACACAAACAGGAGCAAGCTGGAGTAGGTTGACAACAGTCTACTTCTTAAATTTTGGAGCTTGATTTGGAGTCTAACAATCAGCACAATGTTATTTAATAAAAAAAAAAATCTGTATGGGCTATATATATATATATATATATATATATATATATATATATATATATATGTGTGTGTGTGTGTGTGTGTGTGTGTGTGTGTGTAGAGCATCTAAAAAACATTTATGTAAAGAAAAATCTTGTGTATAATGTCCCTTTAAGGTAAAATAGATGATTATTAAAACCAAAAGATAATTATGTAATCTTATGCAAGTAATGTCATGAAATTTATAATCTCATCAAATGAGTACATATATATTTATACAGATAAAAGTTTGTTTCAGTTAATTTGTTTTTCTTAGACAAAATGTAATGTTAAAAGTCTCTCTTTACTGGACAAAATAAATTATTTTTTTAAACAGTAAGGACTAGATCACAAGCCATGTGTAAACTTAAAGAGACAGCAAATGGTAGGAAAAAAGCCTTTTTTTATTTTCTTTTTTAAATGCCTATTTTTTCTCTGTAAAAAGATACCCCTATTGTGAAGAGTCTTTTTCAAACAGTGCGTCACAGGCTCACTCTCTAATCACAGCGAGCCCAATCATGGCGTTGAATTACATGAACCGCAATCGGTAAAGCTTTTTTTTTTTTTTTTTTTAAAAAGCAGCTGTACTGAAGAGGACTGTTTCACAGTAGAGATACGTTTCTATTTAAAAAAAAAAAAAAAGGCTATCCTCAGCTTACACTTTTTTCTAGCAGTTACTACCTTTAAGCTTGTGCTGTAGTAAACTTACCATCTCCATAGACTTGAAAAGAGTCAGTAAATTTACTATAGCATGAATCAAGTTTACTCATGACTCATGGCCTAGCCCTAAATTATTATAAACCCCCAGCTGAGCAATGGTAACCCTTTAAAACCTGTCCTCAGACCTCCCTAAAAGGCCACTTTTTGTGGATATCTGAACTGGAGCACAGGTGAAATAATCAGCTGATTAGTAAACATGGTTAGTTTACCAGCTCTCACCCAAGGTAATCCTGAAAATCTGGCCTTGTGGGGAGGCCTGGGGACAGGTTTGAAAACCACTGCCCTAGATCAAAATAAATGGCAACTGATATTAAAGGGACTGTTAACAAGGATTATTTTTTTAGGAAAAAGGGTTTTTAATCTCAGTTTCTTGCTGCAAGTCTTTTAATTTACGTTAAAGATTTTGATAGGCATCACAGTAAAAACTTTTCAAAAAGTAAATTAAAACATTTGCAGCAAGAAAATTAGATTAAAATCACTAATTACCTAAACATATTTACTATATTTTTTAATGCATGTTAAATAAAACACCCTAACAGCTCACTTGCATATGAATAATACTTTTGCAATTTAGGACCAAATTAAACAAGCAAGGGTTACATTATTAACCCTTCAGCATCTACATAGCAGGACATAGTTATTTTAAACTGCACAAATACTGTAACCCACAGCAAGAACAATACAAAATATTAACCCCTGCCAGGCTTCTGAACAGCATCAAAGCAATTCATAAATACAGCTCCCACCCTTCTATTACTGCAGCAGCTACACCATTATATGAGAAAGTCACAAGCAGATGCAGTTTGTTTGCTAATGTCTGTATATTTCATACACTTATTACAAAAATGCTTGTTTTCAAACAGAAAAATAAAGATGCACATTTCAATTGTATTTGGATTATCCCTTTAACATTTAAAACTAGTTGTGTTTGTATGTTCTGTGTAATGCAGTATAGCTGGTGACTTACTAATGCTGCTAAACAAATCATACACATGTGTGTGTGCAGCTAGTGAGATTGGTTTATATATTTAATCTAATGGCTGATCTTACCTGATTGCACATGGCTTGGCTTGTCTGCAGCACTGAGCACACAGAAAGTTCATGATAGTGAGTGCAGTCAAATGCCGCAGTGCCCTCTGTGGTGGTAAGACCACACTGCACACAATATTATATACTAAACACAGTCTAATGTAAACTGTAGCTAAAAGCTAGTAGTATGAGTGACACATGAACTTTAATTTAATTTATTCCAGAACACAACATCCAGCAAAATGTGCATCATTGCATTTCTATTTTGAATATAATCATTTTTCCAATACACATGCATTAGCAAAAATGCTCTAGAAAAAAATATATCACTGTTTAAATTTACCTTTCCTAATAGGAGCATATAAACACTAATTTTAAAAAGTGTATATGCGAAGAGAGCCAGAGGTTGTGTACATTACACATGCTGAGTCATTTCCCATGCAATACCAGCTCTGAGCATGCACACTGTTTATTTTGTGTACTTAAAGGGACAAACTACTCCAGAATTTGTATTGTTTTAAAAGATAGATAATTCCTTTATTACCCATTCCCCAGTTTTGCGCAACCAACGGTTATATTAATATACTTTTTACCTTTGTGATTGCCTTGTATTTAAGCCTCTGCAGACTGCCCCCTTATTTCAGTTCTTTTGACAGACTTGTATTTTAGCCAATCAGCACTGGCTCATAAAAACTACACAGGAGTGAGCACAATGTTATCTATATGACACACATGAACTAGCAGTGTCTAACTGTAAAACACTGTCAAAATGCACCGAGATAAGAGGCGGTTCAATGGTTTAGAAATTAGCATATGAGTCTACCTAGGTTTAGCTTTCAACAAAGAATACCAATTGAACAAAGCAAATTTGATGATAAAAGTAAATGGGAAAGTTGTTTAAAATTACATGCCCTATCTAGTTTTGACTAGACTGTACCTTTAAGTATGCTTTGCATGCATGCTCACAGTAAAAGTTCTCACAAAAGGCACAGTAAATTATCATTTTTGGTAATAGGTTTACCTACCTTAGTTTAGTAGATGTCATTGTTTTGTTTATTAATCTCATTTTCTTGCTGCATGTGTTTTCATTTCTTTTTTTCACTTCTTGAAAGCTTCTCCTATGATGCTGAATAAAATCTTTAACCCTCCCATTTCAGCTGTCTCTTCAGATGTGTGCACATAGAAACTTTTGGATGCAAATAGAAGCCTTAGTATGTTGCTCCAGGGCACTAAGATAACCGCAGCTTTCCCTTTAATAACCAATTTTTCAATATTTAAAGGGGCAGATAACAAAAAAAAAACATGTTGGTGGAAAGGATTATTTCATTAATATTAAAAAGATATGTTTCCGTCATGAATCCTCACCTTTTAATATATTTCACGAGAATTTTAATTGAAAGCTGACTCCTGTACTATCCCTCTGTGAGGACCTTTATGCAAAGCCTGTCACTGAAGGCTATTTACATACCCCTTAAGTGTGTGCCCTGCTCTTTTGCTGTTTATGAGTATTATGACTGCGCATACATGGCGCTCATCACTTTACGCAGAACAGCAAGCTATAGTAGCTATTATGCCGATCCAGATTTCTTTTTCACCAACAAGTAACTCACGTTACGAGAGACTGGGCATTTTGAATGGGAGATTTCTGAACCACGAGAGCGAGTCCACAGCCTATACATATTGATTCAAATGTACTGCAGCTATTTGTCAGAGTTAGTAAGTCCAAATTATATGGGGTGGTGAGGAGAAGCATTGAACAGTAGGTAGAAGCGACTTGCAGATACTAAAGTTGATTACCAGCGTAGTATTTGATTTGGACTTTTCCCCCACAAAAAAAGTGTTTTTTTATTTAATTTTTTAAATATATTCATTGGCTTTTACCCACTTTAACTCAGTAATTATTATAATGTATTACTGTGTAAACGCAGACAAGGTCTCCTGCCTTTTCTACAAACACTTATATTGTGTCCCCCATTGTTTTTTTCTTTTTCTCTTGTGTCGATATGTACAAAAATGTGCCTAGCAGTGCTGATTGTGGCTCGTCATCCCGTCTTAAAAGCACATGGGGAACGCAAAAATAAAAAATACATTTGAAGTGCACAATTTTAACACTAAGAATAATAATAATAATAATAATAATAATAATAATAATTTGTGAAATGGGTACACAGGGTTACAGCCCAGGTCATTCCATCAACACCACTAGGGGAACAGCACATTTTTTGATGTCTATTTGTTTTATATAACTTTTATTAAAGATCAATGATTCCTGGTTGTCTAATGTCTAGTGGGTGGGGATGGATGATGGATGATCTGACGTGTCTCCAGTTTAAAGGGAAATTAAACCCAATTTTTTTCTTTCATGATTCAGATATAGCATGCGATTTAAAAAGAACTTTCCAATTTACTTCTTTTATCTAATGTGTTTTGTTCTCTTGGTATCCCTTGTTGAAAAGCATACCTTGGTAGGCTCAGGAGCTGCTGATTGGTGGCTGCACAAATATGCCTCGTGTAATTGGCTCACCCAATGTGTTAACTAGCTCCCAGTAATGATTGCTTTTCTTCAACCAAGTATACCAAGAGAATAAAGCAAAATAGATCATAGAAGAAAATTTGGAAAGTTTTTTAAAATTGTATTTTCTTTCTCAATCAAACATTTTTTTAGGTTTCATGTTTTATTGCTTTTACGCTTGTGTGAGATATAGGCAAACAGAACAAATGGGTATAGGTGAAATGACAAAGGTATATATTGTACAACTGATGGATGGTGGGCTAAGATAGCAAGATTACTACTTTTTCTATTTATTATCGTAAGGATGGTGATTACAGACAATTTACCTTGCTACCACATATTGGGCCAGATTACAAGTGGTGCGTTAAATATTTATTTTGGTCGCTTGTAAACACAGCTGAAAGTAAACTTTTAACATGGGCAGGTTAGAGCTTGTATTACAAGTTGAAAGTAAATTATTTGAACATGAGTAAAACCTGATGCATGCTAACTTCAGGACTTTGGATATTATGATCCCGTTAACTTCTTCTCCATATAGTTTTCAATAGAGCGTGCTTTAAAAAAAATACTTATTGTTTGCGCACTAACCCAACACTGTGTAAGACCTACAGCATTATAGCTGAAGTAAGTTAAATCACCTTTTCATATACCATATACCTTTTAACCCTCATAAAAAAAATTGTAGTAATATTTAAATTAATCATTTTATCAGGTAGTGTATATATGGGTGTAACACTTTATTTTAATGTACTTTTGTTGTATTTGGTGCACATTTTTTTTAAAAACCCTAACAGTTTGCTCTCGGGGTGCGATTTACTAATGTGCGGGCGGACATCGATAGTGAAATGCTGGTGCAATGCCACCCCCCTGCACATTTGTGGCCGATTTGCCGCTAGCAGGGGTGTCAATCAACCCGATCGTATCCGATCGGGCTGATTGCTGTCCGCCACCTCAGAGGTGGCAGATGAGTTAAGGAGCAGCGGTCATAAGACCACTGCTTCTTAACTCCTGTTTCCGGCGAGCCCAAAGGCTCGCGCAGAAACAGATGCATACAGGTGTTGATAAATCGACCCCTAGATCTTCACTCGCACAAACTTGACAAATTCAGTGCATTTGCATGATTAGGTGTCTGCTCCCCACCCTGATCCCTGACTATAATAGTCCAGACTGGACTGGAGTCCAGATGAGTCAAAAAGAGAAGTGACCTTTTATAATGATGTGTTTTATTAAAGTGAATGTAATATTGTTAAACAGAGTTGTCTTATCGGATGATAAAAAAAATCTGCCAGCATAGAGATAGAAGAAATTCAGAAAAAAATATTGACAATGATTCCCTTAAATATATTTTAGTTTCTAATTCAGAATGAGGATTATAGCCCTTTGTTACATAATAAATATTTTGTTTGCAGCTTTTCAAAGGGTAAATAGTAAAATTCATTGTTTCATTATATATTATGTTATATAACATATTTTAATATATGTTGAAATAATTCCTAAAGGTGCTAAAAGTGACATAGCTAGTATAAAAAGATGAGTCAAAGAAATGATTACTTCCACGGTATGACTTCAATGTAAGTATAATCAATGCAAAGTATCTTCAAATCAATAAATATGTAAAATCAAGGAATAGTGAAATTTTAGGTACCAAAATTAAAATTATGTAGGGGAAACATAAAGGGCAAGATTAAGGGACATATTTATCAATGTGCGAGCGGACATAGGGCGCCATGTACTAAGGCGTCAATTTTTTCGCACAGACCGTATCAAAATAACCCGCCGGCATTCGCACCATGCGGATGGCACTTCGTTACATGAATGTACTAAAAACCAAGCCGTAAAATTTCGCGTCGGATTATTGATAACTTTGAAGCTTCGTTCGGCACGAAAGAGCAAAGTTAAGAAGCAGTTTGCGACCTGATTGGATTAGTTCTTTACCCATTTGACGATCTAGGTGTCATAATCGTCAGACAAGCGGCAACGTCTGGCTGCTGACATGTATAAGAATGTGCATTTTCCCAGAAATCTTATAATATTGTTTATTTACTTTTCGGTATTCACTTCGACAAGATGGCTTGCTCCGGAGATTCTGCTACTTCTAAGAAGACTCGCAACCCTAACTTCTCGCATCAACAGATGCGAGAACGCGCTTGTGAACGCGCTGTCATAGGTTCCAGGTATTCTGCTATTTCATAGTAAAGTTCCATAATAGCTTCTCTGTCCAAACGGAATCTCTGGATAATCTCTCGATCAGAAATGCTTTCCAAACCAGTGTTAATTTTGTCGACTAAAACTAGACTAAAATGACTATAAAACTAAAGAAATTCTGATGACTAAAATACGACTAAAACTAAAATGACATTTTAGTCAAAAGACTATGACTAAAACTAAATCAAAATGACATTTTAGTCAAAAGACTATGACTTAAACTAAATCAAAATTTGCTGACAAAAACATTTTATGCAAGGTGTTAATCAATCCCTATCCAATTACTGCTCTTTTGTAAAATTTACTAAACTTAATTTTATTAAATTTTAAGCTAAATAAAGACATGTTATATACCACAACAGTTAAATCTGTTTAATCTGTATTGCCTGTTCAAACCTTAATACCATAAATAAAATCAGGTTAATAAGCCTTTACTCCAGGAGTATATAATGAGTTTGGAAGTTCTAGAGCAGTGCTAATATCGTTGGCGAAATTTTTTCAAATCTGTGAACAATTAATTGATTCTTCCTATAGAAATAAGAATAACCCACAAGTATCGGTTTTTAAGTTATGCTGTGCCTGTACTGCAGAAACTTTTTGTTGTGTTGAGTTACTTGATACTTGTTTTAATTATTAACAGATAACTGTTAAAGTTTTTATATTGAGTAATATGTGCAATACAGCCAATACAGTTTACAGTTTTGTTTTTTTATATTTTAAAGTTTAATAAAGATGTTACATATCACAACGTCTAAATCTGTTTCTGTATTGCATGTTTAAACCTTAATACCATAAATAATAACAGGTGTTATGTTTACTCCTGGAGTATATAATCAATTTGCAAATAATAGAGAAATGCTTAAATAATGCATTACACTTTAACTAAACCCCTTAGATTTTAGTCGACTAAAATCTACTGGAGATTTAGTCGACTAAAATCTACTGGAAATTTAGTTGACTAAAACTAGACTAAAACTAATACAATTCAGATGACTAAAATACGACTAAAACTAAAATGGCATTTTAGTCAAAAGACTAAAACTAAGACTAAATTGAAATTTGCCGTCAAAATTAACACTGTTCCAAACCCATACGTGGAAGGAAAACTCTAGGGACTCTGATTCTTCTACCTTTCCTTCTTTGCAAGTTGTCAACCGGTGCCTGTATAGCCCTTCTTCCTCGTAATTGAATTAATCGGAAAAGAAACATGTGTAAAACTGTCTCCATCTTCATTCAGTGATCCAAAAACCAATAATGCTACAATAGTAGTCTAGTCCTTTCACTTAAGTACTTCTACCTGGCGTCAGGTTGAGACGCCCTATAGTTTTCTATTGTATTCGCTACCTAAATGGTCGCGAAGCAAATCACGCGAAGTTACAGTGATTAGTTGTAACATTCATAATTTCCGATTACAGCAAATTTAAGTGCGATCGAACATGTAGTAAGTGGAAAAAGGCTTCGGAATGATCAGTTGCGTAAAATTACGATCGCTGATGAAAATAGTGGTTTTTCGACCAGATTGCAGATTGGTACATACGAGAAGCAGATCGTGAGCGAATTTTGACGCGGAAATACAGACGGACGGTCACTTCGAAGCTTAGTACATGGCGCCCATAATATGAAGTAGCGTATCATGTCCGCCACACATCGATAAATGCCGACAGCATACGCTGTCAGCATTTATCATTGCACCAGCAGTTCTTGTGAACTGCTGGTGCAATGCTGCCCCCTGCAGATTGGCTTCTAGCAGGGGGTGTCAATCAACCCGATTGTATTCTATGGGGTTGATTTCTGTCCACTGCCTCAGAGCAGGTGGACAAGTTATGGAGCAGCGGACAAGTTATGGAGCAACGGAGCTTGATAAATATGCCCCTAAGAGAGGAGCACAATTTTGCACTTCCGCAAGCGTGTTATCTGTGCTCAATTTTTTACTATTGTGCACCCAGTTGTGTACTTATTACAGGTTGGAAGTAACAATTTTGCGCTCTCATTGTCACATCCTCATGCAGAAAAAAAGGCTTTGCTAATTTGTGAGTGTAGGATCGTATTCCCCCTAGGCTTTAATGGAGCCTTATTTTGAACAACAACAAAAAATAACAGCTGCAGACTTGCGCAAACATAAGTGCAGAATTGCAATTGAGACATCTCATATTTTTGCACTCTTTTAACTTTGTAATGCAATATTTTTATGCAATAATTTTTATCAGACAGTGTTAATATGAATGTAACTGTACTGTTACATATGTTTTGATGTGTATCGTACAACTTTTTAGTCAAGTGTAACAGTTAACCAGAGCTCTGAAGTCATATTAACCCGACAAGCCTACATCGTGATTGCAGTCTCGCGTTTGCATTTACTTTCAACTTGCAAAATGAATGGTCTTATCTGCATGCCCAAAAGGGTGCAAACTTGCACATTAATTCATACGCAAAAAATAGTGTGCCATTTGTAATCTGGCAGAAAATTTGCAGCTAATTTGAAAAGCAAATCTATTCTGAAGACTTTTTACGCAGACTTGCAACAAATGTGCAGCAAACTTTTGAAGCTTACAAAGTTTAGCAAGAGTTTAGCAATTCCTTTGCAATTTTAACAGAAAAAAACCACAAGCTATACACAATTGTGGCAAACTTGCAGCAAATTTATAAAGCAAGTCTATTCTGAAGACTTTCTACGCAGACTTGCAACAAATGTGCTGCAAACTTTTGAAGCTTGGCAAGTCTAGCAAGAGTTTAGCAATTCCTTTGCAATTTTAACAGAAAAACACCACATGCTATACACAATTGTGGCAAACTTGCAGCAAATTTACAAAGCAAGTCTATTCTGAAGACTTTCTACACAGACTTGCAACAAATGTGCAGCAAACTTTTGAAGCTTGGCAAGTCTAGCAAGAGTTTAGCAATTCATTTGCATTTTTTACAGAAAAAAACCAAATGTTATACACAATTGTTGCATACTTGCTGCAAATTTACAAATCAAGTCTATTCCAGAGACTTTCAATAAAGACTTGCCACAATTGTACAGCAAACTTTTGAAGCTTGGCACGTCTAGCAAGAGTTTAACAATTCATTTTCAAACTTGCAACAAAAATACATGCTATCTGGGTAATTCTTCGTAGCATAGATTCAATAAGGTATTGAAAACATTCCTCAGACATTTTGGTCCATATTGACATTATAGCATCATGCAGTTGATACGAATGTCCCGTTCCACCACATCCCAAAGGTGCTCTTTTGGATTGAGATCTGGTGACTGTGGAGGCCATTGGAGTACAGTGAAGTCATTGGGGCCTATCTATCAAGCTCCAAATGGAGCTTGATGCCCCGTTTTTCTGGCGAGCCTGCAGGCTCACCAGAAACAACAGTTATGAAGCAGCGGTCCCAAAGACCGTTTCTCCATAACCCTGTCCGCCTGCTCTGAGCAGGCGGACAGGAATCGCAACAATTCAACCCGATCGAGTACAATCAGGTTGATTGACACCCCCTGCTGGCGGCCCATTAGCCGCGAGTCTGCAGGGGGCAGCGTTGCACCAGCAGCTCTTGTGAGCTGCTGGTGCAATGTTAAATGCGGAGAGCGTATTGCTCTCCGCATTTAGCGAGGTCTTGCAGACCTGATCCACACTGTCGGATCAGGTCCGCAAGACCTTTGATAAATAGGGGCCTTTGTCATGTTCAAGAAACCAGTTTGAGATGATTTGAGCTTTGTGGCATGGTGCAATATCCTGCTGGAAGTAGCAAACAAACACTACAATCATAAAGGGATGGACATGGTCAGCAACAATACTCAGGTAGGTCATGGCATTTAAATGATGCTCAATCGGTACTAAGGGACCCAAAGTGTGCTAAGCCATTACACCACCACCACCAGTCTGAACCGTTGATACAAGGCAGGATGAATGCTGCTTCATGTTGTTTATACCAAATTCTGACCCTACCATCTGAATGTCGCAGCTGAAATCGAGACTCATCAGACCAGGCAACTTTGTTCCAATCTTCTATTGTCTAATTTTGGTGAGCCTGTGCAAATTATAGCCTCAGTTTCCTGTTCTTAGCTGACAGGAGTCGCACCCGGTGGTGTCTCTGCTGCTGTAGCCCATCTGCTTCAAGGTTCAACATGTTGAGCATTCAGATATGGTATTCTGCATACCTTGGTTGTAATGAGTGGTTATTTGAGTTACTGTTGCCTTTCTATCATCTCGAACCAGTCTGCCCATTCTCTTCTAACCTCTGACATCAACAAGGAATTTTTGTCACTGCCACTCACTGGATATTTTCTCTTTTTCTGACCATTTTCTGTAAACCCTAGAGATGGTAGTGTGTGAAAATCCCAGTCGATCAGCCTACCAGCCTGTCTGGCACCAACAACCATGCCACGTTCAAAGTCACTTAAATCCCCTTTCTTCCCCATTCTAATGCTTTGAACTTCAGCAAGTTGTCTTCACCGCACCACGTTTAGATGCCTAAATGCATTGAATTGCTGCCATGTGATTGGCTGATTACCAAATTATGTTACCAAGCAATTGAGCATATGTAGCTAATAAAGTATAAATATATTATATTATATTATATTATATTATATTATATATATATGTTTATATATAGGTATAGATATATACAGTTTTGTGTGTGTGTATATATATATATATATATATATATATTCTAACTATATATTCTAACACCTGAAACCTCATATCTTTGAGCCCTTATAACTCTTTATTGCAATATTTTTAAAGTATTTTTTATTAGATAGTTTTATTATAAGTGTAACTATACTGTTAAATGTATCTTTGCTTTGTTTTGTGCAACTTTTTTATTTGAGCGTAAGAGTTAAAGTGAATGTAAACTTTCATGAATGAGTGCCAGGTTTTTAAAAATAATATTAAAACATGGGCACTTTCATTCATAAAAGTTTAAATTTCAGCGGTTTTGTTAAAATACTTACCTTTTCTTCTTGCAAGCCGGAGCAACATTCACAGATACATTGAAGCTGTTGTTCAGCAAACTCTCGGCTAGATTACGAGTTTTGCGTTAGAAGCTATGCAGTGCTAACAAGCAGTTTATGCTCACTGCTCACTTACAGACAGCGCTGGTATTACGGGTTTTTACAAACCCGGCGTTAACCACAAAAAAGTGATCTTAGAGTAAAATTTTGCTCCACATCTCACCTCAATACCAGCGCTGCTTACGTTAGCGGTGAGCTGGCTGAACGTGCTCGTGCACGATTTCCCCATAGGAATCAATGGGGAAGAGACGGCTGAAAAAAAAAACTAACACCTGCAAAAAAACAGCGTTTAGCTCCTAACGCAGCCCCATTGATTCCTATGGGGAAAATACATTTATGTCTACACCTAACACCCTAACATGAACCCTGAGTCTAAACACCCCTAATCTTATACTTTTTAACCCCTAATCTGCAACCCCCGACATCGCCGACACCTGCATTATATTATTAACCCCTAATCTGCTGCTCCGGACACCGCCGCCACCTACATTATACTTATGAACTCCTAATCTGCTGCCCCCAACATCACCGACACTTACATTATATTTATTAACCCCTAATCTGCCGCCCCCAATGTCGCCGCCACCTACCTACACTTATTAATCCCTAATCTGCTGCCCCCAACAACGCCGCCACTATAATAAATATATTAACCCCTAAACCTAAGTCTAACCCTAACCCCCCTAACTTAAATATAATTGAAATAAATCTAAATAAAATAACTATCATTACCTAAATAATTCCTATTTAAAACTAAATACTTACCTATAAAATAAACCCTAAGATAGCTACAATATAACTAATAGTTACATTGTATCTAGCTTAGGGTTTATTTTTATTTTACAGGCATGTTTGTTTTATTTTAACTAGGTAGAATAGTTATTAAATAGTTATTAACTATTTAATAACTACTTAGCTAAAATAAAGACAAAAGTACCTGTAAAATAAAACCTAACCTAAGTTACAATTACACCTATCACTACACTATAATTAAATTAATTCCCTAAATTAAATTAAATTATCTAAAGTACAAAAAAAAACCCACTAAATTACAGAAAATAATACAAAAATTACAAGATTTTTAAACTAATTATACCTAATCTAATCCCCCTAATAAAATAAAAAAGCCCCCCCCCAAAATAAAAAAAGCCCTACCCTACACTTTACAAATAGCCGACGCGGAGCATCCTCTTCTTCCAACGGCTACGACTGAATGAAGGTTCCTTTAAATGACGTCATCCAAGATGGCGTCCCTTCAATTCCCATTGGCTGATAGAATTCTATCAGCCAATCGGAATTAAGGTAGAAAAAATCCTATTGGCTGATGATCAGCCAATAGGATTGAACTTCAATCCTATTGGCTGATTGCATCGGAATTGAAAGGATGCCATCTTGGATGACATCATTTAAAGGAACCTTCATTCATTCATAGCCGTCGGAAGAAGAGGATGCTCCGCGTCAGATATCTTGAAGATGGACCCGCTCCGCGCCGGATGGATGAAGATAGAAGATGCCATCTGAATGAAGACTTCTGCTCGTCTGGAGGACCACTTCTGCCCGGTTGGATGAAGACTTCTGCCGACTGGAGAACCACTTCTGCCCGGTTGGATGAAGACATCTCCCGGTAAGGTGATCTTCAAGGGGGTAGTGTTAGGTTTTTTTAAGGGGGGATTGGGTGGGTTTTAGAGTAGGGTTGGTTGTGTGGCTGGTGGGTTTTAATGTTGGGGGGGATTTGTAATTTTTTTTACAGGTAAAAGAGCTGATTACTTTGGGGCAATGCCCCGCAAAAGGCCCCTTTAAGGGCTATTTGTAATTAAGTGTAGGGTAGGGCTTTTTTATTTTGTTAGGGGGATTAGATTAGGTGTAATTAGTTTATATATCTTGTAATTTTTTTATTATTTTCTGTAATTTAGTGGGGGGGTTTTTGTACTTTAGAAAATTGTATTTGATTTAGGGAATTCATTTAATTATAGTGTAGTTTTAGGTGTAATTGTAACTTAGGTTAGGTTTTATTTTACATGTACGTTTGTCTTTATTTTAGCTAGGTAGTTATTAAATAGTTAATAACTATGTAATAACTATTCTACCTAGTTAAAATACATACAAACTTGCCTGTAAAATAAAAATAAACCCTAAGCTAGATACAATGTAACTATTAGTTATATTGTAGCTAGCGTAGGGTTTATTTTATAGGTAAGTATTTAGTTTTAAATAGGAATTATTTAGTTAATTATAGTTATTTTATTTAGATTTATTTAAAATATATTTACGTTAGTGGGGTTAGGGTTAGACTTAGATTTAGGGGTTAATAACTTTAATATAGTGGCGGCGACGTTGGGGGCGGCAGATTATGGGTTAATAAATGTAGGTAGATGTTGACGATGTTAGGGCCGGCAGATTAGGGGTTAATAATATTTAACTAATGTTTGCGAGGTGGGAGTGTGGCGGTTTAGGGGTTAATATATTTATTCTAGTGGCGGCGATGTCGGGTTCAGCAGATTAGGGGTTAACAAATTTATTTTAGTGTTTGCGATGCGGAAGGGCCTCGGTTTAGGGGTTAATAGGTAGTTTATGGGTGTTAGTGTACTTTTTTTTATGCTACGGCGTTGTAGTGTAAAACTCTTAACTACCGACTTTAAAATGCGGTACCAGTGTTGACAGAAGAGGATGTACCGCTCATGTTTTGGCAGACTCGTAATACCGGCGCTATGCAAGTCCCATTAAAAAAAGAGGATACGCAATTGACGTAAGTGGATTTGCGGTATTTCCGAGTCTGGCCAAAAAAGTGAGCGGTACACCTGTACCTGCAAGAATCATAATACCAGCGGGCGTTAAAAAGCAGCGTTGGAACCTTTCAACGCTGCTTTTTAAGCCTAAGGCACAACTCGTAATCTAACTGTCTGTGTTTAAGGACTAGGCATTTTGGAGAATAGAAATGTTACATTGACTCATACAACCCGAGTGATTTGAATTGCATGTATTGATCTTAATGCTTTTAATTGTTTTTTTTCATGTAAAAATAAGAAGACTAAGGCCTCTAGCTATGAAAGTCTGCCACACCTGATCCGCCAGTGCGGATCAGGTCCGCCAGACTTCGCTGAATATGGCGAGCAATACGCTCGCCGTATTCATCATTGCACCAGCAGCTCACAAGAGCTGCTGGTGCAACGCCGCCCCCTGCAGACTCACGGCCAATAGGCCGCCAGCAGGGGGGTGTCAATCAACCCGATCGTACTAGATTGGGTTGAATTGTAGCGATGTCTGTACGCCTGCTATGGAGCTTGATACATATGCCCCTAAGTATCCATCCAGTTGTTTTGTATAAAGTGCATAACTTAGAGCTAATATTAGCTTCAACAAGTGTGAGTACCCATCTGAAGGGGATGAAAGTAAGACGTTAAATTGATAGTACAGAATTACGCTATGTTGCTATTTGTTTCTTTTCTTTGAGGGAGACACTACCCTAGGAGAACCAGAAGTTTTCTGGACTTACCTACTTATTGTATTGCAGTATAGTTCCAATTTTATTGCAAGTCGATCAATAATTTAAACACTATTTTTATTCTCACTTAATTACTTTCTGTCACAGTCCTACAAGGAGTCGATAGTCTCTACAGGAAGATTATCTAGCATGATGTCATAAAACTTTGAGAGTTGGTTTAGTAGAAGGACATTCCAGCTAAAATTGCAATAGAAGCATTTTTGTAAATACATGTATTAGCAAACATGCTTCTAGTAAAAACTATAGCTGTTTCAAAAGTGTATTTAAGTATGCACCGTTCACCAGCATTTTAAACACAGCACTTGCTCAGATGGCCTAAGGTGCTTGTACCATCTGGTAATGATTCAATTTGTTAATTGCTGACATGATACAAGCCCCATTGGTGCTCTAAGCAGCTGCAGTATTTAAAATGCTGGTTCACTGAGAATATTTAGCTATGCTTCACATTCATGTGCAGAGAAAATGTTTAACATTAAAACATTGATACCTTTTACTAGAAACATTTTTGCCAATACGTGCATATTGCAAATGTGTCTCTATTCAATGATACAATTCATCTATGTTCATTTAAATTTTGTCCAGAATGTCCCTTCAAGTGAATAGACTAGATAAACAAGGAGTCAGATTTGCTCATTCACAGACTCGCAGAATAAAACTTAAAGGGACATAAAGCCCAATTATTTTCTTTCAGGATTCAGATACAACATATACAGAAATTTTAAACAGCATAAAATTTACAGATTTTTCAAATCTGCATTATTTCCTTGATAGCCGTTGCTGAAGGTGCTGCAATGCACTACTGAGAGCTAGCTGAACACATCTAGTCAGCCAATCACAAGAGACAAATCAGTTTGGGCACCAACCACACAAGTAGTGTAGGATATGTACATATTCTTTATCAAATGAAGACAAAACACCACCGCTGTAGATAACACTTGTATTTTTATTCCAAAAAGATAAAAATGGTACAGAACAGCAGTACCCAGAAAAATCGGTGCTCTGACAAAATGCAGAAGGACATTTGGCAGACGGACATTTGGCAGACGGACATTTGGCCGACAGACAGAAAGCTAAAGAATGTTCCGATGACTGCCGAGGGCAGATGCGTTCCAGAGTGCTCTGTTCTAATCAGAGCCTCGGGCACTGCAACTGCCTCTGGGAACCTTACCATGGGTCCCAGACGCACGTCTTGTAATTCTCTGTCTGGGAAATTATCTATCTATCAAATCTATCTATTTATCTATCAAATCTATCTATCGTATCTATCAAATGTATCTATTGCATCGATTGATCTATCTATCTATCTAATCTATGTATCTATCTATCTATCAAATCTATCTATCTCGTGGCCGGACTGTTATCTGACAGCCACTTGTGTTTCGGCCAAATGTCCGTCGGCCAAATGTCCGTCGGCCAAATGTCCATCTGCCAAATGTCCGTCGGCTAAAAGTCCGGCCACGGAAAAATCGTGGTTAGAGCGAGTGAAGCAAAAATAGGCATATTCTTTATCAACAATGGATACCAAGAAAAATAAAAAAAAAACATTTGAAAATAGAGGTGAATTTGAAAGTGTCTTAAAATAACATGCTCTATCTGAATCATCACTACAACAAATGATTAAAAAGTGTATCAAAAGAGTGTATGGGGGGGGAAAACTATAGCTTCACTTCCTAATCTGCAGAGATATCAGTTAGTGTATCAATCCCTTATACTTTCTTTATAGGATTTACTCCTTAGGATTCCCCTATATTAAAAACAATATACAAAAAAAATAAAAAATATACAATAAAAAATAAAAATAAAATTCCATTAAATACTGATCTTTTCATATACTACACTGTACAAACACATATGCAATATTAGACAAACAAGAATTTTGAGAGGGCCCTATAAGCTATTATATAGCTTATAGCGCCCTCTCAAAATTCTTGATTGTCTGTTTCACTATAGCTATCGAGGAAGGAGATAGTGTTTAGAGAGTGGCTTTTTAGGTTTAGCTCAGCGCTTCACTTCACATTAATATTAAAACATATGCAATATTACATATACAGTACCACCAGTGGTTTTTCAAGAAATAGTAAATAATAATAAAAAAACAGATAAAATATTATTCCTTAAAATATGGTATTCCTTCTAAAAGACTTAATCCTGAATGGGAATTTTATATGATTGACCCGGAAGGTTTGTTTAGCCGGCAGAAAGAAACAATATTGCGTTTAAAAATCCCAATAGGCACTTTATGTGTTTTCCCAAAGTTCACTCATATTCTGTTGTGGTATTCACTTAGTTAAGCATATACATGGGCAGTCTTTCATTTACAGGTCCCCATTAGCCACTTATGCGTTATATCACTTAACCCGCTCACAGACTATTGTAGTTGCCTCTTTCAGTTTAAAGTATTACCCCACCTTGTAAATCAAACTTTAATCGGCAAGTGCATAGCTGTGTTGTTCACCAACCTCTTTCAGTGTGTTTGTTTTTTTTGGTGTAATCTTTAACCTCCTTCAGTGTCTGTGTGCTGTTAGCGTGTATTGCTCCTCTGTGTGAGTCACGTGTTCCCAACGTCCGTTGTCCTGTGGGTGTGATGTAATTCTCCAGGCTATGGATCACCTGTTGAAAAGTTCTCGGTTAAGATTAATCGATCCAGAGAGTGCTCTCAGTAAAAGGAACAATATTCCCAATCTCTTCACAATATCACCTCTACACTTTTCATCTCTTATTGGATGTAGTTTATCTATCTGAATCATGCAAGTTTAATTTTTACTTTTCTATCCTTTTAAGTTTCAAAAATATTCTATTCTTATCGCACTGGGAGCAGGAGCTAAGTTTTTAATTAACAATTTATTTTATATGGTTACTTTGATTTAACATATTTGTTGTAACCAAAGGAACACTTTCTAATATCTATTTACAGAGCAAAACTACTAGTCATGTTAGAACATAAGGAAAAAGTATATGAAAGTTATTTGCAACTTAAAAAAAATATAATATATAACAGTAACACTCTAGAGCAGAAACGGTCAAATATCAGCCCAGCCTCCTAGTTTTTTCGGTCCCAGGGAAAAAGCAGAACAAACAATTTGTGTCATAGTTTTTGGGGCTCCTAGAAAAGGCAAAACTAAAAATATGTGTTTTGGGGAATTCCAGTGGTGGACAAATAAGTTGGACACAACTCAAGAGAGCCGTCTAGAGGAGAGAATAACAGATAGATGGTACACTGGAACCTTACCTAAATCCAGCCCTGTGCCACTGGATATCTTTAGGAAATAAATTATTATTTGAGTGTAGTCATACATTTTAAGGTGGCTCTTAAGGGTTATAAAATATTGATCTGTGGCCCTTAAAGCTTCTAAAATACTGATCTGTGGCCCCCATATGTTAGGAAGGACATCACTTTTCTAGGGCATACAAATACAGAATCATTAAACATGAAACAAGCAATAGCAGACATTATTACAATAGGAACATGATTCTGTGATTGGTCAGACCCCGTGTACATCATTGCAAACAAAAAGCTGATTAGCCAAAAAATATTCACTCCTTCGCACATTTCTGTCTCTTTGTATGGCGCCTAAAGAAACAAACAAAACAACGAAAATAAACTAACATTTAATTTACTATTTTATAGGTATAAATCTGCATACTCTGAAGCTAAATGCACACCAAGCAGCTCAGGGGTAAACATTTTGTAATTATAATCTATAGTCTTGATATCAAAACAAGTTGAAAGGAAAGAAGACAAAACAGAGTAAATAACAAGTAGAGGAGTTGTGTCAGTGACATAAATTATTGGCAGATTATTTTTATGAAAAGAAGAATAACAAGCAGTGGGCAGTGTTTTAAATGAACAGCAATCTGTTAAGATTGGATGCCTCATGAGGACATCTGAACTTATATGCCTTCTGGGTTCAATAGTTACACATAGAATCCGGAAATATATATTTTTTATTTTTTAAATGTATTTAAACTTGGTATTTGTCAAAGTCCTTTGTATAAAGGGTAGAAGAAACATTGCCACTGTGTTCTTTGCATTCATCACAGGGCACTTCACTAAAATCTGATGAAGAGCTATTCACAGAATTAGGAGTCAACTGCTTGTACTTTTTGATAGATTATAATTGCTTGCTTTTGAGTCCTTGAGAAAGTAGGAGTGTGGGAGTGAAACATAAGCTGACATAAAGGGATTGTTATACCTGGAATGTTGGGGTTGTACCATCCCTTTTAGATGGGATCAGAGTTATATACTGTGCCCGTTCTTTAGTCACATATATGGACTGTGACACAGTGCCATCTATTGGTTGAACTATGCAAAAAACATAACACAGCGCCCCTCTATTGTTTGCAAGTTCACCACCAAAATGGGTACAAGAGAAGGAATGACTAATTTGCATATATTTGCATAGGGTGAAAATACAAACAGATGGTTATTATTTTTACTATTTAGAACTACCTAAATCCTCCATCCTGTTAGCAAAGTTATATTCCTTTATTATATTGTCTCCTATATGTTTTTATGTTTATATTTTAAGGAGTGTGTGTCACCATAAGCTTACTGGTGTGTTTGTAAAAGCTAGTCCTGGGTGAAATAAAGCATTAATAGTAGTGCCTTCTGGAACAGGTGGTCCTGTTTGATGCTTTCAGATATACCAGTAGTAGAGGTTCTGATCCTGCATTCTGGCTGCACCTTTCCCTGCAAGAGTGACCTGCTACAAAGTCTGTGGGCCTGTAAGCAAAGAGCTGTCCTTGTGAGACCCAATTGTCTTTTAAAGACAGTGCAGGGAAAGTTTTCAATACTTACCTGAAGAAAGGAGTGAGGCAGAGGGAACATTATCTGCCTGAAAGAATCTTTTCCTGCCTAGAAGCAGAGGGGTGCTATCTGCCTGCGAGCCCACTGAGACCAGCCCAGCTGGGGGGATACAGCCACTGGCTTGACCCCGGTCTCAGCAACTGTATGTCTGGTCCCACTATCTGGGGGAGATACAGTCGCTGGCTTGACCCCGGTCTCAGCAACTGTATCTCTGGTCCCACTATCCGGTGGCCATCCCTGGGTTTGGACAGAGGAAGGGAGACCCCTAGCGGAGTACCGCTACATTTGGTGGCAGCGGCGGGATCGTCCCTTCTGTACAGGGAAGGTCCAAACAGCCACTGGGATCTTATCTCCATCGGGAGATCCTTCACAAGTAGCAGCTGAATAGTGGATGGAGCAGCTGTACCAGGTCCTAAAGCGAAGCACCCTTAAGGATTTGTTGGAAGCCCGAGGAAGATCAGCCAAAAATAAATCCAAAGACACTCTAATTGCTGATCTAATGTAAGGCGGCCAGTCCTGCCGACCACTCTTGGAGATCCCTGGTGAGTAAGATTTTCAGTGGGAAGTCCGAGCACGATTGGCTCTTTAGGGCCCCTGAGCCCACTCAGGAGACTGTCGAAAAAATGATAGCTGATGTGACTGCCATGCAGCAGGCAGAGAGAGAGTTTAGGCTCTGCATGGCCAAAATACAGCATCAGCCAGGAAACAGGGTCTCTTCTTGCCAGGGGGCAACAAAGGAACAAAGAAGCTGCCCTTTGATGCATTTAAAGTTTTCAACGAGGCAGAGGGGGGCATTGATGCATACCTGCAGGACTTTGAGAGGCAGTGTACTCTACAAGGTGTGGTTTCCTGACTGGGTTACAATTGTGGCCAGTAAGTTGACGGGGAGAGCTGCTGAAGCTTACCGGACTGTTCCCAATGATAATAGCCTGGACTATAGCCGTGTAAAAGAAAGACTGCTGGCCCGTTATGCCATTACTCCGGAGGCCTACCGCAGAACATTCAGAGATCTGCGGAAAAAAGAAAAAGATATTTATGTGGAATGGGCCTACCGGATGCACCGGGCCGCATACAACTGGATACAGGGGTGCCAGGGAAATACCCTGGACCATGCACTGCAGCTGCTACTTCTGGAGCAATTTTACGATTACACATCTTCAGAGGTTAGAGACTGGGTCCGAGACAGGAGACCACTAACTGTGGATGAAGCTGCTCGCCTGGCTGATGAATACCAGGACACCAGATGGGAGGAGCAATTGGTTCCCCGAGAAATACCCCGGCCCATGTCTCCTTAATCAGCACCACTCTTTCCACAAATAGCAATTCGCCCTAATACAGAACCCCAGCAACCCCAAACAGAGGTTTCAGACCCCGGTGCTATGGATGCAAGCAGATAGGACACATCAAGAGAAATTGCACACAAGGTAAACCCCGGCAGGTATGGACCCGGCACCCACTAGGACCTGTGCAGGATGCTGTCCACCTGGTGACCGGAAAGCCTGCCCCAGTGAGCTTGTTTACAGAAGGGAACCAGCATCCGCTGATTGGTTTAGGAGCAGACCCCCTTGAGACTCAAGAAGTATGGGGGTTGCTCCATGAAGTGGACCCCATCCAAGTAGCTGCTCAGGATAACCGCCGGCAGCTAGTACTATTAGACAGTCAACCAGCTCAGGGGTTATGGGACACTTGAGCTACCCTAAGCCTAATAAAGTCAAATCGAGCTCAGTCAAAGTGGAGGACCAGACGCACTGTCCTCGTCTGGGTGGCAGGGGGAGCACGAGTCACAGTGGGGCTAGCGATTGGATCCTCAAGAAACATGTGATTCTGAGAATTACTGGTTTTGTTTGAGTTATGTTGAATTTTGGTCATGTTCTTTCCTGGACAGCCCGAAAGTCAAGGGGGGGCACTGTGATGGTTCTTTAGTCACATACATGGACAATGTGTGACACAGCACCATCTATTGGTTGAACTATGCCAAAACATAACACAGCGCCCTCTATTGTTTGCAAGTTCACCAACAAAATGGGTACAAGAGAAGGAATGACTAATTTGCATATATTTGCATAGGGCAAAAATACAAACAGATGGTTATTATTTTTACTGTTTAGAACTACCTAAATCCTCCATCCTGTTGGCAAAGTTATATTCCTTTATTATATTGTTTCCTATATGTTTTTATGTTTATATTTTAAGGAGTGTGTGTCACCAACAAGCTTACTGGTGTGTTTGTAAAAGCTAGTCCTGGGTGAAATAAAGCATTAGTAGTAGTTCCTTCTGGAACAGGTGGTCCTGTCTGAGTCTTTCAGGTATACCAGTAGCAGAGGTTCTTATCCTGCATTCTGGCTGCACCTTTTTCTGCGGGGACGCTTCCTGCCTGGGAGCCCACTGAGACCAGCCCAGCTGGGGGAGAAACAGCCGATGGCTTGACCCCGATCTCAGCATCTGTATTTCTGTTCCACTATCATGTGGCCATCCCTGGGTTTGGACAGAGTAACGCTACATATACTTCAGGCAAGTTCTCCCAGTTAAAAACTCAATTGTGTTAAAAGAGCCTGCTCCCAGGTGGGAACTTGTCAAAGATAAAGCTACTAAGAAAATTGAGAGAAAGAAATATTTAAAAAAGGAAATGTGAAAATAGTAATGGATAACAAGAACAGAGAATACAACTATGTGTGTTTGTGTGTGTGAGTGTTAGTATGTGTGGGTGTGTTTGGGGGGGGTGTTAGTGTATGTTTAGGTGGTGAGTGTTAGTGTCTGTGTGTTGTAATGAGTGTTAGTGTAGGTGTGTGTGTGTGTATATAAAACAAAGCTTAAGAAGATGCTTATCTCACTGAAAAGAACACAGAAAAAATATATTAAGGAGGTTATTGGACAATATATATGTACACTGAGGTTTTTCTAATCCTACTCGTAACCTTTACTTCAAAGATTGAACTATATCGCACTGCTGGTGAAGTATTCCAATCAAAGTACAGATTACTCCCTCTGGAATGCCAGGTTAACTCCCACAGAATCAGAATGCCTACATCTATGTCATACGCTAGCTATACACCCTCTAAAAATGCCCAGCTATCTCCTTAATACTGCCTACACCTACATCATGTCTTAGCGACATTCCCATGAAATGCCCAACTAACTCCCACAGACCGCCTACACCTACGTCATGTCTTCCCTATACTCCCCTAGAAACGCCCAGCTAATTTCCACAGAACGTCTACACCTAAGTATTGTCTGCAATCTACCTGACTAATAAATTATACAAAAAAACTCCCTATTATAACTATATGAGCTATGTCGCTAATTTAAAATGTTGTTATTTTTGCTTGTTCATTTTATTATTTTAAACATATATATATATACCTCCAACAAATCTAAAGCTAAGGGAATAGAGAGGGCGCTAAAAGCTAAGTTTTCCACCACACTTAGTCAAATATTAAAATAGACACAATTGATTTGAGTTAACAACTTTACTACAGAATAAAATTCAATATTATTACAGTAAATAAATGAGAAATGGTGCAAGGGACGTCTCCCTGTTACATAAAAATGATTAAAAAAAGGGAATGGAGTACCACCTTAAAATTGTTTGAAAAAAGTATTTTGCATACGTTTGATTTGATTCAATAAGTATTATATACAGTGTAAATATAGGTATCAGTCAAGAATCAGTCTGTCCCAATCTCTGATATGTGGTTACAAAGATTCTTGTAATAGCTGATCAGCAAATGTTGCAACTGTGACAGATAGGGTCAGCGTGAAAAATTGTAGAGTTGTGATACAATGTCAATATAACCCCCTTAGGGATGATTAGACGATGGATTTTGAACACCTATATATCAGATCTTTTTCTTACTCACACTTTCTTTTCCAAAGTAGCTTACTGACGATCTTATGGCTCACGATGTTGGAGATTGAACACAGGTAGGCAATGTCTCCCAATGCTGCTCACTTCTGCTAGTGTCGGCTGAACCCGGTCAGCGTAAATGGAGACTGCTCGTCACTCCAGCGTTCGTTGTGCGCCAAATTGATCCCAGTTCAGAGGGGAGAAAAGAGATTCACAAACCCGCACAAAGATATAGAAAGCTAGGTACCTAGATTTTCAAATTGTGGGTAGATTCCTTAGCAGGATACAACACAGATTCAATCTATGCGTTTCACCCGTTAGATAGGGCTTTTTCAAGATACTAGTTGTTCCCGGGATAGAATTTAAATATCCGCTGAAATGTGTTCATTGGTTGTGGCTCTTTTAAATTTAAGATGGAAGTTGATCAGAGTTGATTTTTCTTAAGGTGGATTTGTTCGAGTTATTCTCGTGTTCAATTCCCTTAGGTAAATCACCTTATCCAAAAAGGTCAAACTCCACATAATATTATATAATAGTTTTACTGAATGAATTTTAAAGTTTAAAAGAATTTTTCAGACTCAACTGAAAAGTATATTGAAAAAATTAAATTGTTAAGGTGATACAACCAGAGGTGGTATTCCATAATAAAATACAAAAATATATTTTCTCTATAAACTATATTATTTAAAAATATTGTTTAAAAATAATTAAATTGTTCATATATAAAAATGTTAATCATCTATTAATATAATAAAGATTATACAATAGGTAGATTTCTCTATTATTAAGCCATATATACCTCCAACAAAGCAGGCACTCACCGGGTTTGAAGTGGCAAAAATCTTTATTCCAACAGAGTGACGTTTTGGGGTTTTACCCCTATCCTCAGACTCAAACAACAACAATGAAATGCTCAACAACCTTCCTTAAATACCCTGTTCACCTTACATGTGTTTCAAATAAGTGTTAATTACCTCGTGTGCAAAACCAGGTGTTAGCAAGCACTTAGCATACATTACTAATTAGCATTGCATGTAGCCTAGCAACCAAACACTAGGAATTCAATATTCACCTAAGCAGTATAATCTATACAACAATTAGCAACATGTACCAATATATGTGTGTTTTAAAATGACCATATGATATCCGCTAACGTGACTTATAAAACATCTGTTTACCAAATTATGTGTAGCAGTGATTTACCCAGTGTCTGTGCGAGCGTCACTAATGGATGCTGTGAAAATGTGTGACTTAGCAACTGATCGCATACCAGACACGTAGTATCCAATGTGTTAACTAATTCTGCTATTACCCAAAAAATACATATAAACATGATAAGTATCTTATTCCGGTCCCCTCCTCTTGTTAACGGAGGGACATGATTAATGAGTGTATATCTCAACTCTGATACATTGTGATTGTTCTGTAGGAAGTGGCGTGCCACAGGTTGTTCTGCCTCTTTGTTCTTGATAGCTGCACGGATGGCGCTTCTATGGTTAGCCATCCTAGTCATCATCCATTAGTGACACTCACACAGACACTGGGCAAATCACCGCTACACATAATTTGGAAAACGGATGTTTTATAAGTCACGTTGTTGTTAATTGTTGTATAGATTATACTGCTTAGGTGCATATTGAATTCCTAGTGTTTGGTTGCTAGGCTACATGCAATGCTAATTAGTAATGTGTGCTAAGCGCTTGCTAACACCTGGTTTTGCACACAAGGTAATTAATGCTTATTTGAAACACATGTAGGTGCATATTGAATTCCTAGTGTTTGGTTGCTAGGCTACATGCAATGCTAATTAGTAATGTATGTTAAGTGCTTGCTAACACCTGGTTTTGCACACAAGGTAATTAACGCTTATTTGAAACACATGTAAGGTGAACAGGGTATTTAAGGGAGGTTGTTGAGCATCTCATTGTTGTTGTTTGAGTCTGAGGACGGGGGTAAAACCCCAAAACGTCACTCTGTTGGAATAAAGTTTTTTGCCACTTCAAACCCGGTGAGTGCCTGCTTTTGTTGGAGGTCTATGAAATATGTTGCTGAGCACTCCGTTCATAAGGAAAGTATCGTGAGTGCTAATCTGCTGTGTATTGATTATATATATATATATATATATATATATATATATATATATATATATATATATATATATTATTTATCTCCAAGCACAAATTACATTTCAGTAAACAAACATTTGTCAAGAATACAAAAAGGTTTCTTGTACATAGAACAGAAAAAAGAGGACATATTAATCATTTATAACAGCATGTAAAATCAATCAATACTTTCTCTCTTAAGTAAGAGAGGGAAAACGATAATTAAATCTTTCGAAAATCATAATTACTGCATAATAACTTCTTAATATTATAACATTGTTAACTTAGTGCTAAGTTCTAAATTCTTGAACTTCTATTATTGTACCATTGTGCCACTATTTCTTGTTTACCTAAAAATAATAAAATAATAATAAAAAAATAAAAATAAAAAAAAAGGAAAGAAAAGGGAGGGGAAACTCCTTTATCTCCAACTCCACATCATATTCAATATCTATGTAGAGATACATTATTAGTACCACGTAGCCGGAAATATATTGTTCAGAACCAAGTTTCCGAAAAAATCTGATTTATGGAAGCACATTGTTAATGAGTATTGTAAGTTATTTGGTTGATCCAAAATTAAAATAAGCCATTTGTCAAAAAAACATTGAATCTGGTTGTGGAGTAAAAAATTACTGTTTAATTGTTCAAACATAATCTGTGAATAAACTCCTTGTTTAAATAATATAATTGAAGGAGCATTCTTATTTTTCCAATATTGGAAAATTAAGTTACGACCTAATAAAATTAGTATATCAATAGTTTTAAAAAAATTCGTAGTAGTCTCATTAGTTAAGAAAAAAACTTGGAGTATATCTATTGTAAAGTTTTCATGGGAAATTTTGGACCACCGATAAAATATTTTGAGCCAGAATTGTTTGATTTTGGGGCAGAACCATAGACAGTGTAAAAGGTTAGCATCAGATTTCTCACATTTAAAACAGTCACCTGTATTATAGCCTGTCCACTTAGCTAGTATTTTTGGTGTGATGTATGCGTTATTAATCAGTTTGATATGGGATTCTTTCCAGGAAGTAGGAATTTTGGCCTCTTTTACTCGCTTAATACTGAGTTTAATCTTTTCTAATGTTATTTCTTGGTAATGAGGCTTCCAGATATCAGCTAGAGTTTCTAATCCCAATTGTCCTTGTTTCGACTTTAAAATATTGTAAGTTAGCGAGATGGTATGAATACTATTTTTATGTAAGATAATATAGTCTTTAAGTTTGCCGAAATCTTTATAGCCTTGTCTGACATTATGAAATCCATTTATAAAATGCCTAAGTTGCAGGTACGCATAGAAATTTTTATTTGATACATTATATTCTAGAAAAATAGATTTGAATGTTCTTACTTTACAGTCATTATCTAGAAGTTGTGAGACATACATTAAACCTTTCTCTTCCCACTTTATAAATATATCAGAAGACAAACCAGGGGGAAATAAGTTGTTACCTCTGATAGGGAGGTATGCGGATATTCAGTAATCTATGTCCAAGGAAACGCAAAGCTTTTGCCATGCTAAAACCACGTTGCGGATTACCGACAATTTTTTTAATATCTGTTGGTAGCTGAGTGGCTGGGCAGTGAATAATAGCTTTAAGAAAAAGAGGAGCGACCAATTGTCTTTCAATCAAAAAATTTGTAAAGTAACTGGTATCTGTGATCCAGTCAAGAGCAAAACGTGCCAATATACAAATATTGTACCATTTTATATCAGGGAGAGAAAATCCTCCGAATTCTGGTAAATGATGTAGTTTAGCTCGGGAAAGATGATGCCTTTTCCTATTCCATAGGAAAGATGAGCAATTTTTATTAAAGAGCCTTAAATCTTTATTAGTTACAAAAAGGGGAAGGTTTTGAAAAAGATATATTAGTTGCGGAAGGAGGACCGACTTTATCAACATAATTCTAGCTGAGAGTGAGATAGGGAACGGGGTCCATCTGCTCAATTTCTCTCCAGCATTGGAAAAAAATAGAGAAATTATTACTGTACCAATGATTGGGGTTCCTATGTAAATTGATTCCCAGATACTTAATAGTTTCTGTAAACTGAAACGGATGATCCTTACAGCTATCTTTATTTTGATATATCCATAAAATTTCGGATTTGCTCAAATTTAATTTATACCCCGAAAAAGAGCTAAATTGTCAAAATATATCAAGAACCAAGGGGATACTTACTTTAGTGTTTCCCACTAAAGCCAAATCTATCAAGAGCAACATATAAGTGGTCCCAGGTTACTGAATCAAAAGCTTTCTCTGCGTCGGCTGTTAACAATGCATAATCTTGTTTTATACCATATTTATTTTCTTGGATATTAACCCAAAAATGTTCTAAAATAGTGGTGACACGGCGTAGATTTCTAATAGAAGATCTCCCAGGCATGAAACCAGATTGATCCTCATGTAGTATTATTTGATCTATACCTGCTTTAAGTCTTTTGGCCATTATAGAAGTAAACAGTGGAAAAGGTATGGAGTGAGCGCTAAAACAAGCTTAATAGGCCAATAGGATGAAGAAGTGCACTAAAATGGTTCAAATGGGCTAGAACGATATAATGCTGATCTCAATAAAATGGACAATTTAATATGCATATAAACAAAAATAGGTAGTAGACGTGGATAAAGTTAAAATACTTAACATTAGCATGGATCCATGTAATGACTAAAACAGGTGTACAACAACGGTAAAAACAATAATAAAAACAGTGATAAACAGACAGATAAGAAGTCAGTGAGATCCTCTGCGAATTAGGTCAGAGGTCTCTTTCTATGTGTAGATGTAGTTGCGAATAGACACAGTAGAAACAATAATAATGGTGTCTGAGTGATAAAATGCAATAAGTGAAAAAATGCAATAATGGTTGGTGAAAATTCAATTACAATTGGTAAGAAACAAAACAAAAATAATCCCAAATATGATTCAAAGTTCAAAGTACAAGTGAGAAAATAAACAGTGACCAAGGGTGATCCAAATCAGATAAATCAACAATCCATAAAATCCATATGTTGAAAAAATTAGTGGTGTAAAGTGTCAGTCCAAAAATCCATATATAAAAAGTGATCCAGAAACAAAACAGAAATGGTGATCCAAAAATTGCAGATAATAGTTCAAAAGTAGAATCCAAGGTAATATAAAAATAAAAGTCTATGTAGAAAAACCTTCCATATCAAAATATGTTGTGGAGAAATGACACGTGAAAAACAAAACGTTGGTACAATAAATACACAAAAATTGATAATAAACAAACGATCCAAACCTGTGAAAAGACAGAAACAAAAAATAGTGCAATAAAGTTTGTTACGCTTTAGAAGGTATGAAAATAAGCTCACCAGTATGTCTGTGTCAACGCGTTTCGGCCTATCTTAAGGCCTTTCTCAAGACTATACTGATGTGTAACTACTGGGAGCTTATATGGGGTGCCAAGTGATGCTATTGGTGGTAGGTTTTGGCGCCAAAAATGGATGTGACACCTCTTCCTGTTTAGCCTATTGGATTCTGGGACATAATAGAACTCTTTTTCTTTTTGTTTAAATCATATTATTATTATAACATTACTACTTATATTCGATTACCACATTATGTTTCAAAAGTTACCTATAATTTATTCATTTCTACAGTTGATTTCAATCCAAATTGTATTGAAAAAAACGTTAGTGAATACCATTACTTCCGGTTTCGTGTATCACTTCCGGTTTCGGTAAAATCACTTCCGGTATGTCACTTCCGGTTTCGTTCGGGTCACTTCTGGTTTTGGCGATTTTACTCCCCACTTCCGGTTTTAGATTGTTTAGTGATACTATGATGAATCCCATGTCACTTTGTAATAAAATAGTTTTGGGCATATCTTCAATAATCATGTTATTATATAGGAGTAGATTATCAATTGTTAAAAGCCTGAAATTGTCCATTAGAAACAATGTTGGACTAATCACATACAATGTATCAAATGGAATATTAAAAGAATATATAAGTAAAACATATATACATGTGTATATATATATATATAAAAAGATGACGTGTATAAATAAGTAGACAAATAAATAAATAAGATCAATATAGTTAAATACATTTGAATAGTCTCCTAAAATCGTTATGAAAATCAATAATGTGTGAGTCCAAATTCTAAAGACCCATATATTGGCTCAAAAGGTGAATGGGACCTATATATATATGTCTGTAGGTTCATATATATTTGTGAAAGTATTGATGTCAGTTAGGGAGAAACCAATCATATGGGAAAAGGGAGAAACCATGCATGTGTCAGAACAACAAAAAGCGAAAATTATCGTCCTGTGGTACAATTGGGACAACAGAAACTGGTTAAAAGAGTACTAAATAGTACAACCTCAGAGAGTTATATGAAATAGTCTATATTCGTAAAAACTTCCTACAGATTTTTCTTGGAGGGGAATGGGGATATGTCACTGCTGGGGCGAGAATCTTGATCATTTGGTTCTCAAAATATTTATATGGTCCAACAGTGAGCATTGGAGATGTTAAAATTGTATGTCTATATAGGAAGAGAATGATCTGTAAGTCCGATGGTAAAACAAACTGTGTTAATCTTAAGGGCTATACATTTGCCTATAATCATCAGTCCCTATTTGGATATGTAAAAAAGTTATGGGTATGTGTAGACCAACCTATTTCGTCAGATCTATAATTTAAAGTGAAAGCTAGTGTGATGACACATGCGGTCATAATAAAGATAGACTTTGAATAATAAGGTTAGGTCTATCTAATCTTTTCTAAGGGACAGTAGATGGGATAAGTCTTCTTTATGATTCAACCCTTTAGGGAACAGACAATCCAAAGTGAAAATCCATTTGGACTCATGATATAATAATTTTCTCTCATGGTTGCCTCCCCTCCAGTTGTTTTTGATCTTCTCAATTCCAAAATATGTAAGATCTTTTATATTACCTCCATGTTTAGTTGCAAAGTGTTTGTATAATGGAGTCTCTGTATTATTCTTTTCTATGCATAAAATATGCTCCCTGATTCTGTCTCTGAGGGCTCTTGTTGTTTGTCCAACATATTGTAAGCCACAGGTGCAAGATATGATATATATTATTCCCTTGTCAGTACACCTTATGAGGTCCCGAATTTTGTATTGCTCTCCCTTATGTTGAGATGTAAATTGGTTTGTTTTTAAACCGTTTTTGCAGGCCTTGCAACTAGGGCAAGGGAAAAATCCTTTGATCTTATTTCCTTTATAATCAGTTACGTTTGATGTCTTGTTTCTTGGAATGCTTGGAGCTAGTAGGGTTTTTAGATTGTTAGCCCTCCTATAGATGAATCGCGGATGGGTTGTTAATTTATCACCGATTACATCGTCCTCCTTTAGTATTGTCCAGTGTTTTTTCATGATTTTTTCAATGATACGTTTGTTCGCACAATACTCTGTGATCATGGGTACATCTATAATATTCGTATCTTCACTTTGTACACATTTCGGTTTGTATTTGATCAGTTCCTTTCTGTCAATTTTCCGAACTTGGTCAATTTTCTCTTCTAGGGTTTCCTTTGTGTACCCCCTATCCAGAAATCTTTGCTTCAGTATGCATGCTTGTTCTTCCCATTTTAGGGGGTTAGAGCAGTTTTTTCTCACTCTTAGCATTCGGCCCTTTGGTATGTTTGCCTTCCAAGTTGGGTGATGGCAGCTTAGGCTGTGCACATAATTGTTGCAATCGACCTCTTTAAAGAATGTCGATGTTTCAATTTTGCCGTTGTTGATTTCAATGGTCAAATCGAGAAAATTGATCCTAGTGGAGCTATGTTCATACGTGAATTTTAGGTTCATTTCGTTTTTGTTCATTACATCAAATGTATACTTTAGATCTTCCAGTGAACCTCCCCAGATTATCAATATGTTGTCAATATATCTGGAGTAGAGGACCAGGTCCGCGCCGGCTGGGCATGAGTCCCAGAAAATTTGTTCCCATTTACCCATGTACAGATTAGCGTAACTTGGCGCGAACCTGGTCCCCATTGCTGTTCCACATAGCTGTTTATAAAATTTGTTGTCATGACAGAAGTAGTTGTGATTCAGGATGAAACTGATGCCTTCTAATATGAATATGCATTGTTCCTCTGGTAGTTCTTGATCTTTGATGAGGAATGAATTAACCGCTTCTATCCCACCTTTGTGCGGGATGCTCGTATAAAGCGAGGTGACATCACATGTCGCCATGATGTATTTCGGATCCCAAACGATATTTTCTAAAGTCGCTAAGACTTGGGTAGAGTCCCTCAAGTATGATGGAAGTCTTGTCACGTACTTCTGTCCAAATAGGGACTGATGATTATAGGCAAATGTATAGCCCTTAAGATTAACACAGTTTGTTTTACCATCGGACTTACAGATCATTCTCTTCCTATATAGACATACAATTTTAACATCTCCAATGCTCACTGTTGGACCATATAAATATTTTGAGAACCAAATGATCAAGATTCTCGCCCCAGCAGTGACATATCCCCATTCCCCTCCAAGAAAAATCTGTAGGAAGTTTTTACGAATATAGACTATTTCATATAACTCTCTGAGGTTGTACTATTTAGTACTCTTTTAACCAGTTTCTGTTGTCCCAATTGTACCACAGGACGATAATTTTCGCTTTTTGTTGTTCTGACACATGCATTGTTTCTCCCTTTTCCCATATGATTGGTTTCTCCCTAACTGACATCAATACTTTCACAAATATATATGAACCTACAGACATATATATATAGGTCCCATTCACCTTTTGAGCCAATATATGGGTCTTTAGAATTTGGACTCACACATTATTGATTTTCATAACGATTTTAGGAGACTATTCAAATGTATTTAACTATATTGATCTTATTTATTTATTTGTCTACTTATTTATACACGTCATCTTTTTATATATATATATACACATGTATATATGTTTTACTTATATATTCTTTTAATATTCCATTTGATACATTGTATGTGATTAGTCCAACATTGTTTCTAATGGACAATTTCAGGCTTTTAACAATTGATAATCTACTCCTATATAATAACATGATTATTGAAGATATGCCCAAAACTATTTTATTACAAAGTGACATGGGATTCATCATAGTATCACTAAACAATCTAAAACCGGAAGTGGGGAGTAAAATCGCCAAAACCGGAAGTGACCCGAACGAAACCGGAAGTGACATACCGGAAGTGATTTTACCGAAACCGGAAGTGATACACGAAACCGGAAGTAATGGTATTCACTAACGTTTTTTTCAATACAATTTGGATTGAAATCAACTGTAGAAATGAATAAATTATAGGTAACTTTTGAAACATAATGTGGTAATCGAATATAAGTAGTAATGTTATAATAATAATATGATTTAAACAAAAAGAAAAAGAGTTCTATTATGTCCCAGAATCCAATAGGCTAAACAGGAAGAGGTGTCACATCCATTTTTGGCGCCAAAACCTACCACCAATAGCATCACTTGGCACCCCATATAAGCTCCCAGTAGTTACACATCAGTATAGTCTTGAGAAAGGCCTTAAGATAGGCCGAAACGCGTTGACACAGACATACTGGTGAGCTTATTTTCATACCTTCTAAAGCGTAACAAACTTTATTGCACTATTTTTTGTTTCTGTCTTTTCACAGGTTTGGATCGTTTGTTTATTATCAATTTTTGTGTATTTATTGTACCAACGTTTTGTTTTTCACGTGTCATTTCTCCACAACATATTTTGATATGGAAGGTTTTTCTACATAGACTTTTATTTTTATATTACCTTGGATTCTACTTTTGAACTATCATCTGCAATTTTTGGATCACCATTTCTGTTTTGTTTCTGGATCACTTTTTATATATGGATTTTTGGACTGACACTTTACACCACTAATTTTTTCAACATATGGATTTTATGGATTGTTGATTTATCTGATTTGGATCACCCTTGGTCACTGTTTATTTTCTCACTTGTACTTTGAACTTTGAATCATATTTGGGATTATTTTTGTTTTGTTTCTTACCAATTGTAATTGAATTTTCACCAACCATTATTGCATTTTTTCACTTATTGCATTTTATCACTCAGACACCATTATTATTGTTTCTACTGTGTCTATTCGCAACTACATCTACACATAGAAAGAGACCTCTGACCTAATTCGCAGAGGATCTCAATGACTTCTTATCTGTCTGTTTATCACTGTTTTTATTATTGTTTTTACCGTTGTTGTACACCTGTTTTAGTCATTACATGGATCCATGCTAATGTTAAGTATTTTAACTTTATCCACGTCTACTACCTATTTTTGTTTATATGCATATTAAATTGTCCATTTTATTGAGATCAGCATTATATCGTTCTAGCCCATTTGAACCATTTTAGTGCACTTCTTCATCCTATTGGCCTATTAAGCTTGTTTTAGCGCTCACTCCATACCTTTTCCACTGTTTCCTTCTTGTAGTCCGCTAGGGGACTTATTTGGTAGTGAGCTTTAGGCTGTCTTTTTAGCGCTTGGGATACTACATACATAGTACTTCCATTATAGAAGTAAGTAGTTTATAATATACATTTAAGAGTGATATAGGTCTATACGAGGCTGGATTAAGAGGGTCTTTATCTTTCTTGAGTATTAATGTAACAGCCGACGCCGAGAAATACTGAGACATGGGATTCCCTATTATAAAATATTCATTAAACAGCTTAACCAAAATAGGGAGCAGATCATTTTGCATGATCTTATAAAATTCTGATGGAAGCTGGTGCTTTATTACTCTTAACATAATCTATTGCCTCTGCCACTTCTTCCACAGTAATGGGGCTGTTTAAAGTTTCTAGAAAAGATGATGTAATTTTAGGGATTTTGACTCTATTCCAGAAGCTATTTTTATTTTCAGCGTTAATCTCATTCGTTGTGTAAATATTTTGAAAATACTTATAAAAAAATTCTTTAATATCTGACGGCTCTGTAAATCTTTCTTGGCCATCCCTAATAGCTTCAATTATATTATTTTTTTTCCTCGTCTTATTTAATTTTTTTATAATAAATTTTTAATAAAAATTTGGCTGATCTACCAAATTGTCCACTATACTTTGCATTAATTCTGATATCTTCTCGTAGCGTTTTTTCTTTAAAGAAAAGATCCCGTTCCTGTTTGGCCATCTGATATTTTTTCCAGAGAACTCTAGCAGGGTTATTAATATATTTCTTATAAGCATTACTAAGTTGGTTAGCCAATTGTAGTTCGCGTGCACTAGCTTGTTTTTTCCTTTTTACCATATATGCCTTAATTTCAGCTTTAAGGTACGCTTTTGCAGCTTCCCAGTAAATCTCTGTTTTTTCAAGATACTCCTTGTTAAAACCTTGATAGTCTCGCCACTTCTGGGCCAACCAATCAGCAAACTTGTTATCTTGGGATAAGTAGTTAGGAAAATAAAAATTATTTACTAGGTTGGTTGTTGAATTCTTAGTATGTATGCTTAAAGAAATAATAGCATGATCAGTAATGACTATGTTGGCAATTTGGGCATCAGTATTCATTGTTAACATAGGGCTTGAAATCAGAAAAAAATCTATTCTGGAAAATGCTCTGTATGATTTAGACTCGCAGGAGAATATCTGAGCGTCTGGGTATTTGATACGCCATATGTCATGAACTTTTACATTATTACAAATCTGACAAAATATTTTAGCCTTTATATTAGAGAAATGAGAAGTATTTGTGGTACATCTATCTAGTGATGAGGTAGGAATTAAATTAAAATCTCCTACAAGAATCAGATTTTGTCCGATATACTGAGATAGGAACATGGTAAGTTTGTTCCAAAAATCTGCATCAACCTGATTTGGTCCATATATATTGCAAAAAATATACTTAATATTCCCTATCTCAATCTCAGCCAAGAGCCATCTATCCTCCTTATCTAGGATTTGTTTTAATACCTTATAGGATAGATTCTTGTTAAACAGAATGGACACTCCTCTTTTCCTCTTATTACACTGAGAGGCGATTACATGACCAACCTATTTTTATTTTAGTTTGTTTAATTCTGAAACTTTAAGATGGGTTTTTTGTAAGAAAACAAGATCGGGTTTATGATTACCTAGTTGTTTGAGGATCAACTTCCTTTTAATAGAGGAAGTTATTCCCCCAATATTCCATGAAACACACTTAAGAATATCTCCTATTTTCTATGCTTGAATCAGGTGTGGTGAAGAAGTCAAGGAGAGGGAGAAAAAAAAAGAGAGAACTAAAAAACACACGGCTAGATTTAGAGTTCTGTGGCCAAAGGGGTGCGTTAGCTCCGCGTGATTTTTTTCCCCCCGCACCTTTTAAATACCGCTGGTATTTAGAGTTCACAGAAGGGCTGTGTTATGCTCCAAAAAGGGAGCGTATAGCATATTTACCGCCACTGCAACTCTCGATACCAGCAGTGCTTACGGATGCGGCCAGCTTCAAAAACGTGCTCGTGCACGATTCCCCCATAGAAAACAATGGGGCCATTTGAGCTGAAAAAAAAGCAGCGTTCAGCTCCTAACGCAGCCCCATTGTTTTCTATGGGGAAACACTTCCTACGTCTGCACCTAACACTCTAACATGTACCCCGAGTTTAAACACCCCTAACCTTACACTTATTAACCCCTAATCTGCCACCCCTGCTATCGCTGACACCTGCATATTTTTTTAACCCCTAATCTGCCGCTCCGTACACCGCCGCCACCTACATTATACCTATGTACCCCTAATCTGCTGCCCCTAATACCGCCGACACCTACATAATATTTATTAACCCCTAATCTGCCGCCCCCAACGTCGCCGCCACCTACCTACACTTATTAACCCCTAATCTGCCGACCGAACCGCACCGCTACTATAATAAATGTATTAACCCCTAATCCGCCTCACTCCCGCCTCAATAACCCTATAATAAATAGTATTAACCCCTAATCTGCCCTCCCTAACATCGCCGACATCTAACTTCAAACATTAACCCCTAATCTGCCGACCGGACCTCACCGCTATTCTAATAAATTTTTTAACCCCTAAAGCTAAGTCTAACCCTAACACTAACACCCCCCTAAGTTAAATATAATTTTTATCTAACGAAATAAATTAACTCTTATTATATAAATTAATCCTATTTAAAGCTAAATACTTACCTGTAAAATAAATCATAATATAGCTACAATATAAATTATAATTATATTGTAGCTATTTTAGGATTAATATTTATTTTACAGGCAACTTTGTAATTATTTTAACCAGGTACAATAGCTAAAATAGTTAAAATAATTACAAAATTACCTGTAAAATAAATCCTAACCTAAGTTACAATTAAACCTAACACTACACTATCAATAAATTAATTAAATAAAATACCTACAATTATCTACAATTAAACCTAACACTATACTATCAATAAATTAATTAAATACAATACCTACAAATAACTACAATTAAATAAACTAACTAAAGTACAAAAAATAAAAAAGAACTAAGTTACAAAAAATAAAAAAATATTTACAAACATTAGAAAAATATTACAACAATTTTAAACTAATTACACCTACTCTAAGCCCCCTAATAAAATAACAAAGACCCCCAAAATAAAAAAATGCCCTACCCTATTCTAAATTAAAAAAGTTCAAAGCTCTTTTACCTTACCAGCCCTGAAAAGGGCCATTTGCGGGGCATGCCCCAAATAATTCAGCTCTTTTGCCTGTAAAAAAAAACATACAATACCCCCCCAACCTACCTACACTTATTAACCCCTAATCTGCCGACCGAACCGCACCGCTACTATAATAAATGTATTAACCCCTAATCCGCCTCACTCCCGCCTCAATAACCCTATAATAAATAGTATTAACCCCTAATCTGCCCTCCCTAACATAGCCGACACCTAACTTCAAACATTAACCCCTAATCTGCCGACCGGACCTCACCGCTATTCTAATAAATGTTTTAACCCCTAAAGCTAAGTCTAACCCTAACACTAACACCCCCCTAAATTAAATATAATTTTTATCTAACGAAATAAATGAACTCTTATTATATAAATTAATCCTATTTAAAGCTAAATACTTACATGTAAAATAAATCCTAATATAGCTACAATATAAATTATAATTATATTGTAGCTATTTTAGGATTAATATTTATTTTACAGGCAACTTTGTAATTATTTTAACCAGGTACAATAGCTAAAATAGTTAAAATAATTACAAAATTACCTGTAAAATAAATCCTTACCTAAGTTACAATTAAACCTAACACTACACTATCAATAAATTACTTAAATACAATACCTACAAATAACTACAATTAAATAAACTAACTAAAGTACAAAAAATAAAAAAGAACTAAGTTACAAAAAATAAAAAAATATTTACAAACATTAGAAAAATATTACAACAATTTTAAACTAATTACACCTACTCTAAGCCCCCTAATAAAATAACAAAGACCCCCAAAATAAAAAAATGCCCTACCCACCACCCACATACCCCTAAAGATCTTCCTACCTTATCTTCACCATGCCAGGTTCACCGATCGCTCCAGGCTCCGAAATCTTCATCCAAGCCCAAGTGGTGGCTGGCGATCCATAATCCGGCTGAAATCTTCTATCAAGCTGAAGAGGTCCAGAAGAGGCTCCAAACCTTCATTCTTCAGTTGGACGTCGGAAGAAGAAGATTGATCCGTGCTGGAGGTCTTCAAGATGGAGCCGTTCCTCATCGGATGAAGATAGAAGATGCCGCTTGGATCAAGATGGTTGCCGGTCCGGATCTCCTCTTCTTACCGGATAGGATGAAGACTTTGGAGCCTCTTCTGGACCTCTTCAGCCGCCGCTTGATAGAAGATTTCAGACGGATTATGGATCGCCAGCCCCTGCTTGGGCTTGGATGAAGATTTCGGAGCCTGGAGCGATCAGTAAACCTAGCATGGTGAAGATAAGGTAGGAAGATCTTCATGGGCTTAGTGTTAGGTTTATTTAAGGGGGCTTTGGGTTAGATTAGGGGTATGTGGGTGGTGGGTTGTAATGTTGGGGGGGTATTGTATGTTTTTTTTTACAGGCAAAAGAGCTGAATTATTTGGGGCATGCCCCGCAAATGGCCCTTTTTAGGGCTGGTAAGGTAAAAGAGCTTTTAACTTTTTTAATTTAGAATAGGGTAGGGCATTTTTTTATTTTGGGGGTCTTTGTTATTTTATTAGGGGGCTTAGAGTAGGTGTAATTAGTTTAAAATTGTTGTAATATTTTTCTAATGTTTGTAAATATTTTTTTATTTTTTGTAACTTAGTTCTTTTTTATTTTTTGTACTTTAGTTAGTTTATTTCATTGTAGTTATTTGTAGGTATTGTATTTAATTAATTTATTGATAGTGTAGTGTTAGGTTTAATTGTAGATAATTGTAGGTATTTTATTTAATTAATTTATTGATAGTGTAGTGTTAGGTTTAATTGTAACTTAGGTTAGGATTTATTTTACAGGTAATTTTGTAATTATTTTAACTATTTTAGCTATTGTACCTGGTTAAAATAATTACAAAGTTGCCTGTAAAATAAATGTTAATCCTAAAATAGCTACAATATAATTATAATTTATATTGTAGCTATATTAGGGTTTATTTTACAGGTAAGTATTTAGCTTTAAATAGGATTAATTTATATAGTAAGAGTTCATTTATTTCGTTAGATAAAAATTATATTTAACTTAGGGGGGTGTTAGTGTTAGGGTTAGACTTAGCTTTAGGGGTTAAAAAATTTATTAGAATAGCGGTGAGCTCCGGTCGGCAGATTAGGGGTTAATGTTTGAAGTTAGGTGTCGGCGATGTTAGGGAGGGCAGATTAGGGGTTAATACTATTTATTATAGGGTTATTGAGGCGGGAGTGAGGCGGATTAGGGGTTAATACATTTATTATAGTAGCGGTGCGGTTCGGTCGGCAGATTAGGGGTTAATAAGTGTAGGTAGGTGGCGGCGACGTTGGGGGCGGCAGATTAGGGGTTAATAAATATTATGTAGGTGTCGGCGGTATTAGGGGCAGCAGATTAGGGGTACATAGGGATGATGTAGGTGGCGGCGGTGTACGGAGCGGCAGATTAGGGGTTAAAAAAATTTAATAGAGTGGCGGCGGTGTGGGGGGACCTCGGTTTAGGGGTACATAGGTAGTTTATGGGTGTTAGTGTACTTTAGAGCACAGTAGTTTAGAGCTTTATAAACCAGCGTTAGCCCAGAAAGCTCTTAACTCCTGTTTTTTTTCTGCGGCTGGAGTTTTGTCGTTAGATTTCTAATGCTTACTTCAGCCACGACTCTAAATACCGGCATTAGAAAGATCCCATTGAAAAGATAGGATATGCAAATGGCGTAGGGGGATCTGCGGTATGGAAAAGTCGTGCCTGGAAAGTGAGCGTTAGACCCTTTCCTGACTGACTCCAAATACCAGAGGGCGATAAAAACCAGCGTTAGGAGCCTCTAACGCTGGTTTTCACGGCTACCGCCCAACTCTAAATCTAGCCGACAGTTTTTCTACCAAGTGGCAGCATCACAGAAGACCCACTAATATATATATATTAATTTTAGTCAACTTCCTTATCTTATAGATAGGACCTAGGTAATTTACCTCCAAGTTACTTTGAGCCATCCCCATTATTGGTCGAGCTGTTATGTGTTTATAAAGTACACACATTCACACATTATTTTTTATCTATTGTAATGTTAATAAAAGTTATGTTTTAATTTTCCCCCATCAACCTTTTGGTTTCAAGTGGTAGTTATTGAAATTGTCATCTATATTATAATCTTTCCTTTGGGAACAGAAGTGCTACTTAAGTGCATTCTTTTAGTCTCTATCCTTCTTGGGTATAGACTACATTTGTAACTAGTGTAGTTTCATGCACAAGCACCACAGCTCACAAGGTATATACTTATATACCTATTATATAAAAAAATACACAACTGAATATAATAAAACAATACATGTTGGTATCCAAATATATTTATATAGAGGGATACATTGACACTTAATAATTTGAAAAAATATATATTTTTTTATATATTCAGAAACTAAGTTGAGCGTTCCTTTCTTATCAGTGTAGTGCTCTTGCTATTTTGTGCTAAACTTTTATAACCCTTTCCAGCTTTAAGCAAGTCAACAATTCTTAATCGTAGGTCTTCTGAGAGCTTTTTTGTGTGAGGCATCATTCACATCAGGCAATGCTTCTTGTGAAAAGCAAACCCAGAACTGGTGTGTGTTTTTTATAGGGCAGGGCAGCTGTAACCAACACCTCCAATCTCATCTCATTGATTGGACTCCAGTTGGCTGACATCTCACTCCAATTAGCTCTTGGAGATGTCATTAGTCTAGGGGTTCACATTATTTTTCCACTTGCATTGTGAATATTTACACGGTGTGTTCAATAAAAACATGGCAACATTTCATTCTTTGTGTGTTATTAGTTTAAGCCGACTGTGATTATCTATTGTTGTGACTTAGATGATGATCATATCACATTTTATGACCAATTTGTGCAGAAATCCATATCATTCCAAAGGGTTCACATACTTTTTCTTGCAACTGTATATTAACAAATATCTCCCACCAATAATAATAAATAAACAATCACATAACAAACATTCCTGCACAGGCAGAAGCCACCTAGTTACCAGCATAATATATAAACAGTAGTATTAATAATACAATTATGAAGCTGTGGAATACGGAGGTAAAGCTGCTGGTTTACAGTTTGAATAAGGAAAAAAAAAAAAAAAAGAATAACAGAGGAGATTTTACATTAGGTGGGTAATGTTAAGTGATTTCTAAGCTTGGTGGGCTAATTTATAACACCAGGACACTAGATATTGCACAAAATTGAGCCCGCAGTCCAGTGTGATTAATCCTTATTCAATATGTCTGGAAACTTTGTTGCCTTCTCTGTCTGTAGCTATATAACTTGTTATAGTTATTGCAATTATACAGGGAGCAGTGTGGAAACTGGTTATAGATAGTGTATAGGACGGCACACAGCACCAACACTGTTAAGATAGCTTGAACTCCACAGTTTGCAACCGTTAGGCTTAGCTAAGTTACATCCGTAGATCTCTACACATAAGCCAGCAACCCAAGCCCAGTTCTCCTGCAGCAGGAACAAGGTATACGGAGCAGTCATATAATTAGCCCCAACACGGGAGCGGGTATACTTGCGATTTTTAAGAGTCCGGTGCCGTTTCAGTCTTAACCGAGAAAGCTTCGACCAAATCCACTATAGGCGGCCAGATGTAGCACACCCGTCTGGTGTCTTTGTAGAGGACTGTAGCAGCTTGTCACCTGGGTACTGATAAAAGATATTATTCAGGGCCGCTTAGTGAAAACTTTATCCAGGGGTATTTCTCTGCACCGGGCACACAGGATATTGCCACTGCTGGAGTCATATCATACACTATGTATCCAATAGAGTGGATCCAGCTCACTTCTTCTTGTTGGTTACATGGATTAGAATGGTGCCGGGCCCTAGGGGGTATGAACATCCCACAACGGGTCCAATACAGGAGGCTTTCTTTCTTTCCGCTGTAAGCCGATTAACACTGGGCATCCATGATGTTATTCCCGCTCGTACGAGATACCGGCAGAAGAGTTGATAGCGTCTGCTAAAACACCAGTGATATAGCAATACTGGTGACCTTCTGTTATAGTCACCTAGTGAACAATCACCCAGACAACCATACCAAGATTAAAAGGGTCTCTGCGGTGGAGCCGCTTGCGGCTCTAGCAATGGAGCCTATATTTAGCTTCCACGGGCTTCCTGCTAGGGTTCTTGATGACAATGCCCGGCTCCCTAGGATGCGATACCGCACCAGCAACGGGAGATTTAGCAGGGGAGTAACAAGTTGGCTCACAAGCTGTCGGTGCAATACGCCACAGCTCGGCGTGCTCTGCTCCTGCTCAGCTCCTCCCACCGTAAGCCCTCCCAATCACGTGTGATTATATATATATATATATATTATTTTTTTAATTATATATTTATGCTTAAAATAATAGAAATAACAAACAAAAATAACTACATTTTAAATTATATATATATATATATATATATATATATATATATGACAATGCATATCATTTTAACATTGTATATAAATTCAATACTAAAATAAACTATTAAACCCTTACACACCCTCTACCCCAGCACAACCTACACTATTAACCCCTAATCTGCCATAACCTAAAAACGTAACCACCCCCTAACCTATTAACCTCTAATCCCAGCGCAATAAGACCACTAACCAAATAACTCCTAATCCACCATAACCCTCCATCGCAAACTACTCCTACACTACTTCTACCTAACACCTAACCCCCCCACCTCTAAACTAACACCCCCATTAGTTACAAAAAAGAAATAACACACTAAATTTAAAAAACATTTCCCTGGAAAGGTCTGGCATTATCCTTAGAAGGGCATTTGGTAGGGCAAGTGATTTCAGCTCTATTTAAATAAAAAACATAAAACACAAAGCCCTATTCTAGAAAAAAATCCTATATTAAAAAAATCAAAAAGGAAAAAAAAAAACCTAAGCTTAAAAATAAAAACTTCCATCCCCAAAGAATCCTACTGCTATACCCCAAAATTTATACTCACCAACTTGACTCCGGATCCTATGTGATCGGCAACTGCTTTGCTCCTCTTCATGGTAGGACCCATCTTCATCCCGGGAGCGGTAAGGCCCATCTTCATGGAAGCCGCCCATTAGGATCTATAGTAAAACGTCTTTCGATGATGCCACCTGTTAATATAGATGTTGGCAGCTTGGAATATTTCACCTGCTCTCTGAACATCACAGCAGATCCCTTTGAATATATCGCTGCAACGCTGCTGAAAACCAGAACACTTTTTTGTAGCATGCCCCATAGAATTAGCCAGCCACACTATCAGACCTGAGGGTTTCGCTTAAGCAATAATGTTTAACTTTCAACTACTAATTTTAAACGCAAGAATAGGAGCATTACTGCTTTAAGTCTAGTGGTGTTAGCTCAACAGCGCTAATATTTTTGTACTCCACTTGTAATCTAGCTCTAGCTGTCTCTAAATGTAAAGAAATCTGTTGAGCATTAAAAGTTGCATTTGAGCATTAAAGAAAAGAAGTGCCAAATATAAGTCTCAGATTTCATAATAAAATGTTTAAATAATTTTTTATATGCTTGATAGACATTTACAGTTAAATGCCCCTGTAATTTATTCACTACCTTGCCATGTTGTACTGTGTTGAAACAGAAAGAGCAAGCTAAAAAAGGTTTCATATCAAAATTGATTTGGAAAAAGAATTTATAAAAGTAGAGACTCATTTAAACATACATGCCAGGAATCTGAGAACTACAGGTTGTCGGATTTTACATTTTGTGTTAGAAACATGACTTGTTTTTCAAATATAAAAGATGCACATTTATGTATATAATTCAAATATACTATGGGCCAGATTACAAGTGGATTGCTAAATATTGCTTTCATGAAAGAGATATTTGCGGTCTACTGTGTAATACCAGTGCACGATAATGTGTGCTGGTATTAAAGGTTTACAGCAATGGAAAGCATTGCGCTCACGAGAGAGCAAGATTTCATAGACTCCTATGGGAGCCTCATTCTGATGCCGTCACGCAGACGCAGTGATGGCAGCATATACATATGTATATATATATATATATATATATATATATATATGCTGGTATACATGAATATTTATGTGTTAATATGTGTATATACACATATTAACACATAAATATATATGTATATAAGCATATGGGCATATTTATAAAATTAACCAGAGGTCTGATCTCTAATTAATTTTATAAGTGCTAATTGCTACTGCAAGCTCGCGGTAGCAATAACCAGTCACTTGTAATGGCTGGTTAATTATTGTGTGCCCACCAACGGACAAATTTGCCCGTTTGTGGACGTGCAATAATTTAGCGCTCCACTTGTAATCTAGCCCTATATATTTGGTTGAATATGATTGAAACAATATTTTCATTCTCATTTTAACTATTTACAGGTACAGGCTGTCAAAACGTGCATATTCATACTGGGCACTGCCATGTTGTGATTCTTCTGATTAGCACACAAATTAAAGAGCTGTAGAAAACTGGCATTGTCACTAATCTGTGAATGAGCACTGAATTTGTCACAGAATGTATGAATAACTAAGCTCCAAAAGAGTGGTGCCCAATGTAAAGATGCCGAGTTTTAGCACCTGTAAGGGATTCAAATAAAAGAGCAGCTTTGAAAAGAGCTGCAGACCCAGGAAGATAAACATTAGCATGATGAGTAGTATCTATGTTAATGCAGTTGTGCAGTTTAATAGGGCCTTAAACACTAAATACATTTTATAAACATAGTATTAAGGTTATTCCCCTCCTCCCTTTAGACATGAGTGGCTCCATGCTAAAATCTGTATTTCACTACATTTCAGTACTGATCTGTTTGCACATGTCCAGTAACTCTCCTTCAAATATCTGCATTATTATCTGCATATTTCAGGCCAGATTACAAGTGGAGCACAAATTAACGCTTCTTTTTTCGCTCTTCGGGTTGCGCTCGTATTACAAGTTAAAAGTAAACTGTTTTTGCTCTTGTGCTAACCCGACAAGTGCAAAAAGCCAAACTTAGAATATCGAATGTGAATTCACTTATTCCCTAATAGAAGTCAAAAGAGAAAAGAGAAAAAAACACCCTACTCTTGCGCAAACATTCCAATGTTCTCCACATAGAAGAATATGTTCTATTTATTCATACATAAATAGTTATACCTACTGAATATCTGATTGTATTTAGTGTAATATATATCTATACCTATATAAATATATACAGTATATATATATATATATATATATATATATATATATATATATATATATATATATATACATGATTATATATTGGTATAGATATATAAAGTTTTATATAGGAATACTTTTTTAGAAATACATAGAACATATTCAGCTATGTGAAGAACATGGGAATGTAAAATATTTACAATAAATACATAGTTAAAACCTTTATTCAATATGATTATATATATATATATATATATATATATATATATATATGTGTGTGTCTCTATATGTGTACATATGTATTTATGTGCTTATATCTGTATATATATATATATATATATATACATACACACATATAAATTCATATGTACACATATAGACACATATATTATATATTTATATATATATACTATATATACACACATACATATACATAATTAGTGATTTATGTGTATGTATATCTATGTTAAAGCCCTTTGTTTTCTTTTGTTTTACACCTGAGGCCTCATATCTTTGAGTCTTTATAACTTTTGCATGCAATATTTTTTTTAATAATATTTATTAGATAGTGATATTATGAGTGCAACTATACTTTGTAATGTATTTGTGATGTGTTGTTTTGTGACACTTTTTTGTTTCGCAAAACAGTTAACCAGAGCTCTGAAATCACTGTAATCATTCTAGCATAAATCACGATTGCGTTTAAGCTATTGTGTTTACCTTCAAATCGAAATGCGAGCGGTAAGCCCAGTGAGCACAAACCCTTGTGATAAACCCTTATTGTTTGGGCGCAAACGTTTGCACTCCATTCGTAATCTGGCCCTTAGTGTTTAATGTCCCTTTAAGATAAAACTTAGATGACGTCTTATCTTTTCTATGAATCATGTATTTATTTTCATCCTATATTTATATAGCTTTTATAGTTGATATTTGAATGTATATATCATTATTGCAGCATGTTTATCTATGGATTACTTCCTTCTTTATTTCAAGTAAGTAAGCAATAAAAGTAAGCAATAAAACAGAAAAGCTATTTTTTTTTTTTTTTTTGGAAATATGGATATAAAGTTTCATTCTATCCTAGAAAAGGAAATTAAAATACTGAAACATTTTCTTTTTTTCTTAGAAAATCCATTAAAAATGTCAGAAGCAACATAATTATGGGGAAAAAATAATGGAGAAAGTTTTCGATAAATAAAATAGATATTTATTAGCTTGTGATACAATTTTTGGGATCAGCTGCAAATATTTTACATTCATCTTCTAATAATTATTATCTGCAGGCTACTTATGATGCAATTAATTAAGAGATAATACAAACAATACCTTTTTGTAGAAAAAGATAACATTTGTTAAAGGCTATTAAAGTAAAAAAAAAAAAAAAAAACAGTTGAGGTCAAAATATTGCTTACGCTACATCAATATTTGCGCTCAATTGAGTAATACCAGCTAATGTGAACTGGTATTAAAAGTTTGGTGCAATCCAAATGCGACCTTGCATTGTGATGCTGAATCTGTTGGCACGCTGCAAATAACCAATAATAATAATAATAATTGCACTCAATGGAGCGTGCTTCCATAAGCTCCAATGGGAGCCTTGTTCTGATGCAGTCATACATGGCACAGAACCAAAGCACGGAGAAGGGGGTAAGTAGCGCAGCAATGGGCAGAAATTTTAAATATATATGTATATGAATATATACAAACATATTTACAGGGAACACACAGTTCCCATAGACTGCAATGCAAAGGCAGTCTTCACCCCATACCCGCCAAATTGTATCACCTTAAAACTACCTAGTGCAGAAAAAAATTCCTAAAAAAATAAAAGACCCTCTATTTTGAGGGCATTTGGGGCACTTTTAGAAAATTAACCAGAGATCTGATCTCTGGTTAATTTTCTGAGAGCTAATTGCTACCACAAATGGGTGAATTTGCACTCCACTTGTAATCTAGTCCTTTGTGTTTATCTCCCTGCAAACGATTAAACACACAGGGACCTGCAAAGCATGTTTTTGTTTTTTTTTATAATGATAATGGCCCTTTAATATTGTAAGCAAAGCAAAATGTCAGAGTCATTTGAAAATCCAACTAAATGGCTGATAAATTATTTTACTTTCATCTTTCTTTTGCACTAAAAAATGCCATTGCTTTTCAAAGCAGAACTCACAAGTCTAATAAAATAACTAAGTCTAAATATTATATTTTCGATTGTGCTTCATGTGTTAGGAAACTAAAATATAACATCAAAGGGGCATGCAATTTAAATAGTATCGTAATTTGCTCAAAAGCTTGCATATTGGCTCTTGAGAAAAGCAGATGAACCACCAAAATGCGTAGATTATTTTAATTTTTTTTAAAGTTGCTCTGTTTTTTAGGTTTGTATTTCTGAGATTTCACAATTTAATTTCTACTGTGACAGTACACAACAAAGACCAAACTCTTCATGCATAATCAGCAGAGACTGAGAACATGGGATACTAAAGTTTCAGAAACATATGTTGTTAATATTTGAAATATTAATTGAAGCAGTTAAGCACTGTGATTATATAAAAACAACAATATTGTCACGGATACCAGACGCCTAAGGCTAACCCCCACCCCCTTACCACCTCAACCCTGTGGATTCTCAGCGGTTTTGGGCTCCTCAGAGCAACTGCGATCTCTGGAAGCTTTTGGTTGCTTGTTTTTGTCACAAGTACTTTGTCAGAGAAGAGCTGGCCTCTCACCTGAAAAACCCTCCTAGGCTGGCCGGGCTCCTGGAACTCCCGGTTGGCTGCCTCACAACGGACACCTGCCTAACCCCTCTCAGGCTGGCTGGGCTCCTGGAACAGCAGGACACCCGCTAACTTTAACCCTGGTCACTCAAGCGGCCCTTTGTCCCAGAGCTCCGCTGTTTTGGGGATTGGTAGCTCCTAGGGAGGACAAGAGGTGGTGGAATTGCTGGAGGGGAGCTACTTTAGGAACTGGGGGTTTTAGACACCACTACCACCCAATCTTTACTGGGCTGTAACTCCGGTTTCAAACAACACCCTGGAAGTGCCGCTGCTTCACTGGGATCACCCCGTAACCGCTACCCATGGGTACTGGGATTCTGCGATATTGCGGCTGCTATGGCTGGTGCCAGCCTGTCTGGAGTGGTGGGAATGGTGGGGAAATTGTGGGATTGTCCAGTGTCTTATCTAGAGGAGCTGTGTGTATAAAAGGAGTCTGTGTTTTCCAATAAAATAATTTCCTGTTTCCCTGAATGCTAGTATGTCTAGTAATTTGGTTGGGCTCTTGCTAAAATCACTTTCCTGGGCTACATAGCAGCCTGTTCCAGGCAGAGTAAGGACCCTCTGGCAGAGCTACCTAGTCTGGGTAGCTGCAGTCTGCCACAGGGTGGGACCCTGAATACTGGTGCTGTAGGGGTTCAGGGGTGGCTACAGGCTGTGGTCACTTGCCAGCTACATAGCTGCAGTTGGCAGGGAGGAAGCAGGACCCATTGGGCAGAGCTACCCAGTTGGGGTAGCCGGGGTATCCGTCACAGCTACATCCTTAAAAATTCACAAAAGTCACAGTTAAAGTTTCATGATTTAGATAAAGCATGCCATTTTAAATAAAAAAAACTTTCCGATATACTTCCATTATCAAAACATGCACATTCTTTTAATATGCAAACTTGCTGAGGCTCCAGCTCCTACTGAGCTTTTTAAAAAGGGCACTGTATATATCTGACTGTATGCACATTTTGGGATTGACTGATGACTGTCACATGACACAGGCAAAATTGGATTAACTTTGAAATTTGCCAGGAAACATTCTAATGCTCATTTCAAAGTCAAAGTAAGTGCTATTGTATTGTATTTGTATTGTGTATTTGTCAGTTATTAAATTCTAATGTATTTAGTTGTCCATGGAATCACTCATGAGACACACTGCTGAAGTGTGTTTTTAAAATGGTTTATTCTCATCATATTTCAAACAAGATTTATCAGATATAGCCAATATTTTTCTTAAACTTTAACCACTCATAACACTGTAGAAACCCCTGTGTCTAAGAGGCCTATTTAACAATGGTCTGTCGGACCTGATCCAACAGTGCAGATCAGGTCTGACAGACATCGCTGAATGCAGAGAGCAATACCCTCTCCGCATTCAGCATTCCACCAGCAGCTCTTGTGAGCTGCTGGTGCAATGCCGCCCCTGCAGATTTGTGGCCAATCAGCCGCTAGCAGGGGGTGTCAATCAACCCAATTGTACTCGATCGGGTTGAATTGTGGCAATCTCTGTCCGCCTCCTCAGGGCAGGCGGACAGGTTATGGAGCAGCGATCCTGAGACCGCTGTTCCATAACTTGTGTTTCTGGAGAGTCTGAAGACGCGCCAGAAACACGGGGCGTCAAGCTCCATACGGAGCTTAATAGATAGGCCCTATAAGTTTACCTACAGAAGATGTTGTCAATATTCAGCAGCATTTCCAGCTTCTCAGTCAAATCCCCTAATACTGAATCCTGACACCAACACATAGCTTAAGTCAGTACAACAATCTCCATGGAACGCTCCATCTGTTCATACTGATGACAGTAATGTATGGAAACACTTATTGTAAATGTTTTACATATAGTTACAGAGTTTATCCAACAGTTTGTTTTTTTCTTTTGCAGTCAGTAAGTGCTGCTGAAACACTTCTGTCACAGCTGCTTTCTGCCCTTGAAAGCCTTCAGGAAATGTTGAGATGGCATTATGAGATTGAACTAGAATAACTGCTGCTTATGTGTCTCTGAGAAAAGTATCATTGACATATGAAACCACTTGACAACCATGTGATAAGTGTTCTTTTTAATTGTTTGGAAACGGCTTGAATTTGAATACATTAAAAATCCATGCAAGGTAATTTGTGTTTCCAGTCCAGCCTTGATTAAAATACTAGCAATCAGCATAAATGCTGTTTAGCTTTAGCTGAGATATTTCATTATTGTACCTTGAATTTCAGTAATTAAACTCTGCAAACAAAAATGAGGAATCATAATGGAATTTGCTTACACCAGAGAACTCTTGTATATAATAACAGAACCAACTATTGAATGCATCTAATACTCTTGTTTCAAAAGTGTTTATGAAAACATCATTCACCTGACACTTTACGTTATACTTCCCTGTGACATTTAAAGTACAGGAAATGAAAACGTATGATCTAATGTGAGTTTCTCTTGATAATACGCATAACTCTAATACTTTTTGGCTCCTCAGATATGTAAATCTCTTATTTCAAGATACAAAGAAACAACTAGGGAGTCATTACACAAAATTACCAGATTTAAAAATGTTCTGATTTGGTTTTATTGAAAGATAAATTGGCTGCAAAATGTGTATTCGAATACATATAACAACGACAGCATAGCTTGAATATATATATATATATATATAAAAATAAATATATATATATATATATATATATATAAATACACCAATTATCTTATGCTTTTCAAATGCATTCATACCACCTTGCATGTGGACAATGATACCAGTATTCCAATCAATACGAAGACACTTTATTTTCTTTTAAATTTGTCTGTTGCAAGAGTCGTTTGTTGTTTGCTTGCGCTACTTTTTTTCAATGTTCATTCTCATATGGTTAGTTCACATGTTTATTCATTTGTTTAATGTGTTAAGTTATATTCTCAGATTTACATGCTAAAATATGCACACAAATTAAATATGATTATCTACATATTTATTAATGATTGCAATTGTATGTTTAGAGATTTAAACATGTTAATAACTCAAGTATTGAAAAACATATTAAATTACTAATTGCATGTGCATCATAAATTAATATTATAGGGTACATGGGAAAAAAAACTACAATAAGCTGTCACAATCAATATGGAATTAATTATTTGCAATGTCTTACTTTCACATTGCCACAAATGTTTTGAAAGTCTCTGATATGCTTATTTTATATTCGGCTAGATTTAGAGTTTTGCGGCCAAAGGGGTGAGTTCGTTTTTTCCCCACAGCACCTTTTAAATAACGCTGGTATTTAGAGTTCTCTGAAGGGCTGCGTTAGGCTCAAAAAAGGCAGCATACAGGCATATTTACCGCCACTTCAACTCTCAAGTTGCTTACGGTAGCGGCTAGCTTGAAAAACGTGCTCAAGCACGATACTCCCATAGGAAACAATGGGGCAGTTTGGGCTGAAAAAAAACCTAACACCTGCAAAAAAGCAGCGTTCAGCTCCTAACACAGCCCCATTGTTTCCTATGGGGAAACAGTTTCTAAGTCTGCACCTAACACTCTAACATGTACCCCGAGTCTAAACACCCCTAACCTTACACTTATTAACCCCCTAATCTGCCGCCCCCGCTATCGCTGACCCCTGCATATTATTATTAACCCCTAATCTGCCGCTCCGGACACCGCCGCAACCTACATTATCCCTATGTACCCCTAATCTGCAGCCCACAACATCGCCGACACCAACATAATATTTATTATCCCCTAATCTGCCCCCCCCCATGTCGCCGCTATCTTACCTACACTTATTAAACCCTAATCTGCCGACCGGGCCTCGCCGCCACTATAATAAATGTATTAACCCCCAAACCGCCTCACTCCCGCCTCAAAAACCCTATAATAAATATTATTAACCCCTAATCTGCCCTCACTTACATCGCCGACACCTATCTTCAAGTATTAACCCCTAATCTGCCGACCGGACCCCGACGCTACTCTAATAAATGTATTAACCCCTAAAGCTAAGTCTAACCCTAACCCTAACACCCCCCTAAATTAAATATAATTTAATCTAACGAAATAAATTAAATCTTATTAAAAAAATTAATCCTATTTAAAGCTAAATACTTACCTGTAAAATAAACCCTAATATAGGTACAATATAGCTAATAATTATATTGTATCTATTTTAGGATTTATATTTATTTTACAGGCAACTTTGTATTTATTTTAACCAGGTACAATAGCTATTAAATAGTTATTTACTATTTAATTGCTACCTAGTTAAAATAATTACAAAATTTCCTGTAAAATAAATCCTAACCTAAGTTACAATTAAACCTAACACTACACTATCAATAAATTAATTAACTAAACTACCAACAATTACCTACAATTAAATCAACTAAACTAAATTACAAAATCAAACAAACACTAAATTACAAAAAATAAAAAAAGATTACAAGAATGTTAAACTAATTACACCTACTCTAAGCCCCCTAAAAAAATAACAAAGCCCCCTAAAATAAAAAAATGCCCTACCCTAATCTAAAATAAAAAGTTAACAGCTCTATTACCTTACCATCCCTTAAATGTGCTTTTTACGGGGCATGCCCCAAAGAAATCAGCTCTTTTGCCTGTAAAAAAAACATACAATACCCCCCCAACATTACAACCCACCACCACATACCTCTAATCTAACCCACCCAAACCCCCCTTAAAAAACCTAACACTAAGCCCCTGAAGATCTTCCTACCTTGTCTTCACCCAGCCGGGTACCATACGATCCGTCCAGAAGAGGGTCCGAAGTCTTCATCCTATACGGCCAGAAGTGGTCCTCCAGAGGGTCGGAAGTCTTCATCCAGGCGGCATCTTCTACCTTCTTCCATCCAGAGCGGAGCGGGTCCATCTTGAAGCAGCCGGCGCGGATCCATCCTCTTCTAACGATGTCCTAACACCGAATGAAGGTTCCTTTAAATGACGTCATCCAACATGGCGTCCCTCGAATTCCAATTGGCTGATAGGATTCTATCAGCCAATTAGACGTAAGGTAGGAAAAATCTGCCAATAGAATGTGAGCTCAATCTGATTGGCTGATTGGATCAGCCAATCCGATTGAACTTGAATCTGATTGGCTGATTCAATCAGCCAATCAGATTTTTCCTACCTTAATTCCGATTGGCTGATAGAATCCGATCAGCCAAACCTGAATTCGAGGGACGCCATCTTGGATGACGTAATTTAAAGGAACCTTCATTCGGTGTTAGGACGTTGTTTGAAGAGAATAGATCCGCGCCGGCTGCTTCAAGATGGACCCGCTCCGCTCCGGATGCAAGAAGATAGAAGATGCCGCCTGGATGAAGACTTCTGGAGGACCTCTTCTGGCCGGATAGGATGAAGACTTCGGACCCTCTGGAGGACCTCTTCTGGCCGGATAGGATGAAGACTTCGAACCCTCTTCTGGATGGATCGGATGGTACCCGGCTGGTTGAAGACAAGGTAGGAAGATCTTCAGGGGCTTAGTGTTATGTTTTTTAAGGGGGGTTTGGGTGGGTTAGATTAGGGGTATGTGGGTGGTGGGTTGTAATGTTGGGGGGGTATTGTATGTTTTTTTTTACAGGCAAAAGAGCTGATTTCTTTGGGGCATGCCCCGCAAAAAGCCCTTTTAAGGGCTGGTAAGGTAATAGAGCTGTTAACTTTTTATTTTAGATTAGGGTAGGACATTTTTTTATTTTGGGGGGGCTTTGTTATTTTTTTAGGGGGCTTAGAGTAGGTGTAATTAGTTTAAAATTCTTGTAATCTTTTTTTATTTTTTGTAATTTAGTGTTTGTTTGATTTTTGTAATTTAGTTTAGTTGATTTAATTGTAGGTAATTGTAGGTAGTTTAGTTAATTTATTTATTGATAGTGTAGTGTTAGGTTTAATTGTAACTTAGGTTAGGATTTATTTTACAGGTAATTTTGTAATTATTTTAACTAGGTAGCTATTAAATAGTCAATAACTATTTAATAGCTATTGTACCTGGTTAAAATAAATGCAAAGTTGCCTGTAAAATAAACATAAATCCTAAAATAGATGCAATATAATTATTAGTTAAATTGTACCTATATTAGGGTTTATTTTACAGATAAGTATTTAGCTTTAAATAGAATTTTTTTTAAATAATATTTAATTTATTTCATTAGATTAAAATTATATTTAACTTAGGGGGTGTTAGGGTTAGGGTTAGACTTAGCTTTAGGGGTTAATACATTTATTAGAGTAGCGGCGAGGTCCGGTCGGCAGATTAGGGGTTAATACTTGAAGTTAGGTGTCGGCGATGTTAGTGAGGGCAGATTAGGGGTTAATAATATTTATTATAGGGTTTGCTAGACGGGAGTGCGGCGGTTTAGGGGTTAATAACTTTATTAGAGTAGCGGCGAGGTCCGGTCGGCAGATTAGGGGTTAATAAGTGTAGGTAGGTAGCGGCGACTTTGGGGGGGGCAGATTAGGGGTTAATAAATATTATGTAGGTGTCGGCGATGTTAGGGGCAGCAGATTAGGGGTACATAGGGATAATGTAAGTTGCAGCGGTGTCCGGTCAGCAGATTAGGGGTTAAAAAATATATTATAGTGGCGGCGATGTGGGGGGGCCTCGGTTTAGGGGTACATAGGTAGTTTATGGGTGTTAGTGTACTTTAGAGCACAGTAGTTAAGAGCTTTGTAAACTGTCGTTAGCCCATAAAGCTCTATATCCTGACTTTTTTCTGCGGCTGGAGTCTTGTCGGTAGAGGGTCTACCGCTCACTTCAGCCAAGACTCTAAATACCGGCATTAGGAAGATCCCATTGAAAAGATAGGATACGCAATTGGCGTAAGGGGATCTGCGGTATGGAAAAGTCGCGGCTGGAAAGTGAGCAGTAGACCCTTTCCTGGCTGACTCTAAATACCAGTGGGAGTTAAAACGCAGCGTTAGGACCCCTTAACGCTGGTTTTGAAGGCTAACGCAGAATTAATACTTCAAATCCAAAACAGGTCTTGTTAAAGAGACATTGTACTGTAAACTGGTTTGCACTTTAATACGTCCACAATTATCTATTTTATCTGTTGCCAAACAGTTACCATTATCTTGACAAATGAAAACCTGGTTTTGCCATATATGCTGAAAATATAAATACTGCTGTACTCTCTGAAACTATATAAATAAGAGAAAGCAGCATACATTCACCTCCCAGTAAAGTGGGAGATGTATTTTTTATCTTAAAAACTTGTTTGATTAATATTGGGCGAGTACAGGGCTACCAACGTACACATGACATTATTTATATGGCAAACATTAATTACATAACGTCCAGGGGGGTCAATCGCCTTATAAACAGAGTCATACGAAATGTGTCTACTTATTAGTATTGATACTCCCCTAGCCTTTTTGTGGAATGTTGATGAGAGACATATGTGGAAGTCTTTGGATTTAAACATGGCCGCCCTGGTCTCAACCCAATGGGTCTCTTGGAGAAATGCAATTTTTAAAGGGTGTGTAGTGAGGAATCTAAGGAGTAGACTCCTTTGTGGTGGAGTTAAGACCCCTCATGTTAAGTGTGCAGATTCTCATTTATACAGAGTGGGTAGGGGAAGAGAGAGTGAAAAAAATAAAATAATGGGACAATGAACTGAAATAGCTCTTCGGACTGGGCAGAGACTGCGAAACTCTGCCAAAAATAGTGATGCGGAGGATAAGTTATTTATCCCTAACCTCAAAAAAGTGGGTGGGGAGGGGCGGAGGAGAGTCCAACAGCAATGCTTCCCTATCAGCCAATAGGATTGAGCTCGCACATATTGTAGTTAGTTAGAGCATTCCTATGAAATGTAGTATCAGGAAGAGATTAGTGTAGCATATGAACCTATAGGTTAACTAGAACTAAAAACGCCCCATCTTGCAACACAACCAGCCTTAGTGTGTGGCTCTGTAAGAGTATGGAAAAGGGGTCAATCTCTGTTGTGGAATTATGAAAGTATCATAAAAATTATAAGACTTTTCCAAGGTTTAATTTAATTATGTTAATAGGAAACCTCTTCAGAAGCCCATGCCTCCAACTATCAGTGGGATAATATGGGAATAAAATATCTTTTTGGGCTAGGCTGTGTGTGTTAAGGCTACAAGCCCCTAAGAGGACTGAGTGTAGGTAATTCTTATGTTAAAGGTGTGCCAAGTTAAAAATACATGGGAGTAGATGTTAGGTCCCATCAAAAGGTATAAATCAGGTAGCAAGTGGCCTAGATATTGATCCAAGGATTATTACTCATCCTATCTGCAAGGGCGCAGGCAAGTATTGCAGTGTTGGAAGATATAGCAATAACAATACATTTGTTATACAAGGAACGGAAACCAGGTAAATATATAGACAAGAGTCCATAACATATAACACAACAGTTATCTTGGTTCTACGTTACCACTACTCTGTTGTAGATAAGGATCAACAGGTAGACACGGCCTGACGGGAGGTAACCTCGAAACCAAGGAAAATACAGGACAATAATAAATTACAGTAGTTCAGGCCTAGGAGTCCTCTGAAAACACATCTGCTGCATTTGATTGCTGGCTCTGCCCCCTCTATATATATTTATATATATATATATATATATATATATATATATATATATATATAAAATTAATAATGCATTTAACTGTTAGAAGGGAATATTTTATTAATTTCAGGTAATGATTTAAAAAAAGTTAGGACATTTTTCATTGTAAAGAAGCAACACAAGCTTTACATCCAATCACACTGAACTGCAGATAAAGCAGAAAACTGCAGACAGGTGTTAGATATAAAAAATATAAAGCAGCTATTGAAAACCTGCATTAGTGGTAAAAATGACTTCTGTTTTTGTAAGCTACATACTGTTCACTTGCATCTTTTATTCCTCCATTACATTATATTAACATTGTAAGCTGGCAAACTTTTTTTTCTATTTACTTTTTAAATAAATTGCTAAGCTATGTAATTTAAAGAAAAAAAAGAGATGATTCAGCCAAATTTCTGCCTATAAATCCTTTTTACGGCTAAGGAATCTTATTTTTTTCTGTAGTAAAAATGGTACACAACGGGGACAATAAAATGCCTGTGGATCTAAAACGAAATGTTACTACAACAGGGAATACTAACAGTTTGCTGGTGATATACTTAGTATTACAGCTAAAGTGAAATGCAAGGAACAAAGTAAAAACTCCCAAAAGGGTAAAATGCAAACGAACAAAATTTATGAGTCAAGCTGATCTTTAAAGGTGAAGAATCCAGAGCTCAAAAGATTATAATTAAATTCCCTTAACTAACATCCATCTCCAAATGCTAATTGCACTTTACCATTGTTGTAAGGTTTCTAAAAAAAATATCATTTGATAAAAATGTCACATTCGACAATACTAGTGTCAGTTTCAAGTGATTGATCCAAATTACAATGTCAAGAACTGAGTGAATCATGTGCCTGTCATTTTCAGTATGTATCTGAAATATTTACATGTAACGAACATTCAGAGTTTGCAGCTTTTAAAGCATCACATCAAAAACTGCAGTAGCTTTGTTCTGTATATTTAAATTGTGATAGTTTTTCAATTCTAAATAATGGTTTCTTTGCTGGTGAGTAGATTGAAATTGATTTGTTTCAACTCTCTTTACAGTAGCATTCAGTACTTGCTTACAAGTATCCTATTGACTTCTGAATAGTCCTTTCACCTACGTCTTCCTCAAGGACTTGTAACAAATTTAGAAATCATAGCTTCTGTGCAATGAAACCATTGTTATCCCATACATTATTATTTTTTACAAAGATAATTCAAAATAATAGGCCAGATTACAAGTGGCATATTTTTTTTACCTGCTATGGGATACTTCTAAGATTGCAAATCCTTCTAGGACAGGAACACACTTTATACATTTTATAGGTCTGTGGTTTGTTTATAAGGGATTAAATGCTTATCGGGGCATTTCCAGGAGAGAAGGGAACACACTTTAACTTTAACTTACCTAACTATAACTTAAAACATGTGCAATAATAAATAAAGACAGACAACTTCGTAGTGGTAAAATTTTAAACGTCACAGGTCAAATTTTTATTAAACTTTTAACTTTATTAACTACTTTATTTTAGCCAACAGAAACAAAAATGGCGGCATAGAGCTAAATAAGGCTCAGAACATCAAGGAGACCAATGGCCCAACGGAAACAAGCAGCAGAGGGGTCTCTGCTCAAAAAGGAAATGACGCTGAGGGGTTGCAGAGATCACGGGGAGAGAGGGGGGTTATCTCACGTGCACATGAGGCCTACCGCCCCTCCCCTTTCTGGTCATCACTCACCCCTAGCGACATTTTCCTGCGCAACAGGGCCGAGACCTCCCGCCACAAGGAAACATTACCAATGCTCTTGCCGCCACCACCACAACCTGACTTACAGGAAGGGTGAAATAGCTCTCTGAATGTCCTTAATAAACAGATCTAGTCCTACATCTGATAAATGAACCTTGTCCCTTCTGCAGAGTTCAGTTCTGTCGGCTGAGATGGCTTTGTGCCGTACCACGAAGCCACCAGACCCTGTGACGGTTTTTGAAATTGAGGCATTAATTTTTTTCCTAATTCTGTATGCCGCCGTATGGGCAGACATATGCCTCCAATGAAGGCGAGGGACTATGTTTGACCACCCTACAACTACTCCAGGGTTACGCGTATGCAGCCAGCTGATATCTGACTGCATAATCTTAATCAATTGGAGTACTGGGACGGATCCCACATCGTTACCCTCCAGATGAAGGACAAAGAGATGAAGTTTCCCCCATCTTAAGAGGGCCCCAGAGATCACCTCAGCGAGCTGAGGCCAGCACATTCCCCTAATCCCTAACCACCTAACAGAGGCTTTGTGTGAGGGGAACCCTAAATTCTGACCCAATGGGAGGGAGGAGCATTGAATGGAGGGCCAGTGTATGAAGGAGTGACCCACAATCCATATCCGCTTCACTGCGGGGTGTACTTCTGTAGAGACAAAGAGTTTTGTATGCGTACACACAAATGTAAATCAAACAAGTGGTCGGACATATTTTTTTAAAGCAATAGGATCGCCACCGCCCCAGACGCTTAATGTCATCGCCTGAATAGCTTATGATCGCTTCTTGCGTTGCTGCCCTGATGCGAAATGAGTGAGACGCAATTTTCCTGTTATCTAGGCCTGCTTTGAGTGCTGTTTGCTTCAAGACCCTGCTAAATTGGAATTTGGACAGAGATTTCCCTGACCTGACAACTGGGGTCTACAAGACAAGTAAGCGTTAACTACAGCTATAGGACATGAAATCCTGCCCGGTCTAGGTGGAATGTGGAGCCAAGTGCCTCTACCTGACTGGTCTACTTTTGAGTGTGGAATAAATAGCAGGAGGGAATCAACTGCAGCTCTAATGTGCTAAAGCTGAACTCCCAACCCTACCGTCTGTTTTGAGGGGGCGACTAACTCACTTACACGAAGGGCTGCACCCTACCCCACCCTTTAACCACCTGCCAAATGAAAAATGAGTTTGTGGGGTCTGGTAAATTCAATGCCTGGTAAAAAATGACAAATCAGCCTATGTTGATTGGATGGCTCCCTGACGAGCGCCTAAGGTGTGAAGACTCACCAACCAGTTGCATGAAGATGCCTGATTCCCTCAGGCAGCTTCTACGCCCCTGGACAGACAGAACTGGTCCCATTTGTTCCAAAGTTTCAAATATGTGTGCCACGTGGATGGGGCTAAGGAGGAGCGCACCAAGGGCAACAGAGCTATCCAGCTGCCAAAGGAAAGCAGGACAGCATAAACCCACTGGTGATGCACTTGGAACTAAATGTCTAAAAGTCTCCCACTCAAATCTTGACAACGCATCCGCCATTACATTATTAACTCCGGGAACGTGTCTTGCTTGGAACTGTATATTGAGTTCCAGACAACGCAGCACCAAGTGTCGCAGCAAAGTCACTACCACCCCTGAAGTGGCTGACAGGTTATTAATCGCGTATACGACACTGGTGTTGTCCGTCCAGAAAACCATTGTCTTGTTTGAAAATTTCCTACCCCAGAGTTCAATTGACAGGACTATGGGGAACAGTTCAAGGAGGGTTAAATTGCGGGTAAGGACCAGAGCAGACCAAGTACACGGCCAGCGTTCCGCACTCCACTCCTCCTGGAAGTAAGCACCATAGCCATGTGACCCTGCTGCATCCGTGAAGAGGTGCAAGAGTTGACTGGAGATTGGTTCTGAGTGCCAGACTCCCACCCCATTAAACCTATTTAGAAAAATCTCCCAAACTCTCAGATCTGCAAGAAGATCAGCTGTGAGTGTGATTCTTTGAGTAGGTTTCTTTCTGCCACTAAGTTGTCTTTCTAACCTATGGTTAAAGATCCTACCCATGGGGATGACTCTACAAGCAAAGTTGAGGAGCCCTAGCAAGGATTGCAACTGTTTCAACAACAGAAACCCTTTGGAAACAGCCGCTCGAACCGCTTCCAACATAGACTTAATTTTATCAGTGGGTGATCTACAAACCATTGCCACTGTGTCTATTTCAATGCCCAGAAAAACCAAGCACAACGTGGGACCTTGTGTTTTATCCTCTGCCAGTGGTACCCCAAACTGGAACATAATCCCGCGCATGCTGTTCATTAACCTTAAGCATTCACCTGACTCTGCCCTCCCAACCAGAAGGAAATCATCAAGGTAATGTGCTATTAAATCGCTGCTGGCACTACTGGCCACTGCCCAGTGCAAAAAGGTGCTAAAGGCCTCAAAGAGGGTGCATGGCAGGGAGCAGCCCATAGGCAGACAACGATCCACATAATACAAACCCTGAAACTTGCACCCCATGAACAGGAACACAGATGGGTGAAGTGGCAATAAATGGAAGGCAGGGTACGGGTGAAGTGGCAATAAATGGAAGGCAGGCTTAATGTCTAATTTCGCCAATAGAGCACCCCTCCCTGCCCGTCGAACCAGGTCTAATGCACTATCAAATGATTGATACCGCACTGAGCTAAGTTGAGGGTCGATAGCATCGTTAACCAAGCTACTTTTTGGATACGAGAGGTGCTGTATCAGGCAGTCCTTCTTGGGAACCACCCCTAGAGGTGAAATGGTCAAATTTGGGAGTGAAGGAGAAGAAAATTGCGCAGCCATGCGGCCCAGGGACACTTCTTTACAAATTTTTTCTAATACCACTTCAGGATGCTGGTATGATGAAATTAAGTTTCTTTGAAAACACGCCCCCCTAACTTGTTGAAAAATTGGAACTTTAAAACCAAATGATAACCCTTCCCATAACATTCTGGCTGTGTTCTGGTTTGAATAGGCCAGCAAACAGGGTTAAAGAGCGTGAACCCTCACCGGGGTGTCCACCCTTCTGTCCCATGAGTGAATTAGAGGGCCTATTGCTATTGCCACTATCTTTTCTTTTAGAACAGTTGTTTCCCGGATGTGACCCTGAGCAGAACTTACAGGAGTGTTTGAAAGTGCATGCGCTGCCCTTATCACACTTCTTTTCTTGGTATGCCCAACAGGAACCACCCCTTTTCCTAAATCTGGTATTCCAAAAGGGCTGTTGATTTGCCGAGGTATTAGTGGCAACCCCCTGGGGGTCCATACACTGCTACAATTGATTATCAGTGCAATCAAAAGTTAGCGTAGGATTGCCTGCCATTTTTCTCTGAAATTTGGAGTCATATATCCGCACACACCTTCACTAAGATTATGCTGTATCCAGTGTATGGTGTCAGTGTATTTTAATATAGCTATGTTCTGAGACGGGTACTTCTCCAGATAGCATGAAGAGAAAACCCTAAAACACTGCAGCCATTCGTTGAAAGAGTCTGTGCACTTACAACTCTTTGGGCCTGTCCCGTCTGCGCTTTTTTCCTTTTGCCTATATGCTTCTACAGACAAATAAAAAATATTAATATACTTCCCCTGATGAATTCTTTTAACAATTTATTTGCGCAAATGGGCATGTAAAGAATAAATTTCTCCTGAGATTGCATCGCCGTATAGAGCTGCCCTTCTCTCTGAGATTGCTCTGTTGGGGGGTGAGTCAACCAAAGTAGGCTGGGGGTTCACCCTTGGAGGGGGTTGTGAAAGTTCTGAACTAGTTTTATTTTTTAATGCACCTGCGCCCTCTCTCAAAACAAATTTAATCATGCAGAACATTTTCTTTTGACCCTTCCCTTGCAAACCTAAGGAAGTGTCACTATCAGAGTCAGTATCTGTGTGTGAGGAATCAGAAGAGTCTTGCTGATCATGAGTAAATACATTACACTCACCATGGGCAACCGGAAGGCTCTGTCCCGATAGACCATCATCAGGTGGAGGTCCAGGCTGGGGTACTGATACTGACTGCTCTCTGGATGTTCCTGGTATAGCTGTGTCCGCTGAACTCATGGTGACCGCCGAAGACGGCATGTCTGATGTCAAAGCTGCTGCACCTAGTACTCCCTGCAAAAGATTAATCAAATTGCGAGCACTTTGGATATTGATTGAGGATGGAGTTACATTAGTAATTAGGGATGAAGGTGAATCTTGTTTGTGATCAATAATCCCTGTGTTATTAAAGGTCTGCCTGCCTAAAGAAACATTCATTCTTGCAGCAGCATTCAATCTCCCTGTGTTATTAGAATCTGGATTAACATTAACCCCCTCCTGCCTGCCTGAAGAAACATTCATTCTTGCAGCATCACTCAATCCCACATTCACTCCTGTATTTTGCTGATCATTCACACAAACAGGGGCATTCCTATCAAGCACACCACCTAAATGGCTAACCGGAAAGCCAGGGCCCTTGCAACTGTGTGATAAAGGTACCTGAGATGCAGCAGAAGTGTTATATTGTGTAAATTCCAGGGGTCTTTTAATTCTATGACCTCTGCTCATAGGGCGTACAGTACTGCCGTTTTAATATGACCCAATCATGTATTTTTTGCATTTTTTTTAATCCGCCCTGAACTTTGTCTCCCAGCTGCCACCCTGCTTTTTACTCTATTAACTTTCCTGCCGGCTATTTGAATATGTCTGTGACCGCTTGGGGCTGGATCCACCCTCTCCCCTTTTACCAGGTCCCTTCCCGCAATCAACGTCCCCTCATGGCGCTCACCTTGGAGCTCCTGAGGGACCGGTCTGATTGCAATGCTTCCATTCTCCAAAATGGCCGCGCAGGAAGTGACTCCGCCTACTTCCGGTGACTTGGCCGAAGGTACTGCGACACCGGAAGTAGGCCCCAGAGCCTGCGGTCGAATTTACGAAGGCTCCGGTTGTGGACAAGGCCTACAGATTGAGGCCATTCCCGATGATGGTACCACAGGGGGCAAAGTTAAATTATGTACTGGAGGTGCCGATTGATACACTGGTGGTGTGACGGTAGGAATTTCGGGCGCAACATGGGGGATCAGATTAAACAAAGGCCCTGTTTGTTGCTGCTGGCCGTGATTAACCAAATTGGGGCTAAAATTGATAGGGTTGCCACCTTCACGATTAGGGGAACCGGAATACCCATCACCAAGAGCCTGAGGGGGGTTAACAGAAATAAAGCCTTGGCTAAGAATGGGGTTAATGTGAGTGCTGGGGTTAATGTGAGTGCCTTGCAACAACCCAGTGCTAGACATTGCTACTGCAATGGAAGATAGTAAGTTAGTTACAGCAGATACCGCAGAAGGGGGCACAGCATTAAACAAAGTGGCAATCTGGTTAGGATCCAACACTTGTTGAGGTTGCTGCAAATCCATTAAAGGAGCCTGCACTTCCCCTCCTACTAATTGAGATTCCTGTACAAAATCTTCAGTGTCATCCCCATCTATAGTGACATTCCCCTGTGTTGGGACTGTATGGACTTGAGCTGAAACCACACTTTGATAAGGGGTGGGAGGGATGAAATCTAAATCAGTAAAAAAAAAATATTTTATACTCATCTGCTTTTTTGTCTTATCAGTGTCTGCATTGTCCTGATAACGCCTGGGTGGAAGGACTGAACGCCTGGAACGATTCATTTCCGAAGAAAAAGAAGATTGAACTGTGCAGCACAAGAAGAAAACACTTCACATCCTGGATCGGATGGAGAAGAGGAAGTTGGCAGGGAAGCATCAGCTTTTTACCTAGAACCAACCCTTTATCTCCTATCCCACTTTCTTACAGCCTTAACCCTTAGCCTGCTACAGGCCTATGCTGGGCTCTACACAAACTTTATATCAAATAAACAAAATATAAACAACATTCCTTGTTCCTCTTAGCTCTTACTAAATAAATTGGAAACTGACTATGGTGCAGCTAATCTATTTACCATCAAAATAACAATAACAACAGTGCTCTAATAATTTTTACCAGTTTTCTCAGTTACAGCAACAAAGCTTCTGCCAACCCTTTGTCTCTCTACTTACTAAGGTTTTCCCCAGTCTTTTAAAGGAACCAAACCAGTCTAATCACTTTAATTACTCAGACTCAGTTTAGTGGAAAACCTGAACTCGGTCCTCACAGTTTCCCTGATAATGGGATGGAGGATCGTCCCACCCTGAACTTCTGAAAACTCCACCCAGGGAACCCAAATGCACACATATAAACACAGTGCAAACAAATAATTAAAAGCATTCACTGGGGGTATATTCATATCCCACTTCCAGGGGTTAACTGCCTGGGTTGCTGGGAACTGTGCAGCTGTCTGTCAGTGTTCAGGGCTGTGGAGTTTACAGTGGCTTAGGATGTGTACCCAGTCCTGTCTGTGAGTACGGTCCATTCCTGTGTTTTGTATTTAAATAGGTGAGATTACAAAAGCCTGTATCACCCTGGGAGGTTCCCAGTTGGTTTGTTTGAAAGCATGCATTGTGTGGGTGCTGGTTTAGGGTCCCAGGAAGGGGGAGACCTTGATGGGGTCCTGGGCTTGATCCTTTGGCACCAAATGTAACTCACTTCCCCTAGTTTTGCTTTTAAACATTACTGTGTGTCTGCTGGCGAGTGCCAGGTTTTCTGTGTGTCGTGTTGATAATGTTTGTAATGCTTCCCTGCGGGCTTGTCACCCAGGCTGCTCAGGGGTTAACTGCCTGGGTTGCTGGGAACAGTGCAGCTGTCTGTCAGTGCTCAGGACTGTGGAGTTTACAGTGGCTTAGGATGTGTACCCAGTCCAGTCTGTGAGTGCGGTCCATTCCTGTGTTTTACAGTATATATATATATATATATATATATATATATATATATATATATATATATATATATATATATGACACTAAAGAGACAGGGAGCCTAGCAGCCAGAAGTCTGGTGAAAGGCAGTCCTAGGGAGTGCTAACGGGACTATAAAACAGAAGCAGCAGGATCAACAAATAAACAAAAAGGAAAATTACCCCAAAAATTCCCTTTGTGATAAATATACAGAAAATAAATTATGTATACATCCAGCACTACCTGTAAAAAGTTTTGACCACAAATATATATGTAGATTTCTAATACACAGTCCAATGATTTGTATCAATCTAACGATGGCAACATTTCATGAATGTACTCACGGGAAATAACCTCAATCTTATGAGGTAAGATTACTGCATGAATGAGAGGAGGCTTGTTCCACACTGATCCGCAGGTGATGCCCAACCTTGTGTCTTCCTACGTGGATCCCCCAGCACACCTGCAGGTGATTTGAAAGGATACCTTAAGGGGCATGCCACTACATAATCCAATACAGTGTGTCACCACAGGATCAATGTAAAGATCCATAAGGTACATATAGCCATCTCGCCACAAGCAGCCAAGGCGCACCACATCACAGCCAAAACACAGAGCCAAAAGCTCACTGCTATGGCTCAAGCATGTTCCTGCTGTCAGCATAAGCCACAGGAGATCATGGAATATATATCACATACAAGAGTATTAATAAAAAGAGAAAGTGTTAAATCATATCATCAGCTATAAAAATATCACAAATTTAAACATGATGTCATATATAATATCAATAACATTGATTTCTGAACTATGTTCTCCTCAAGCTCAAGAGAATTTGATTTGGAACTTCTAAATATATCACCAGATTGGTATGAGTCCACGTTGTTTTAGGATTAGAAATGTCACATCTATTTGACAAAATTATCAGGTATTCTGTATCAAATGGTGCCAGATACTCAATAAATGTTCTTTGGATTTAATCATTCTAGTAATAGAATAAGTCACATTTTTCTTTTAAGGTTAGGATAAACGTATCTGTGTTTAAAGAGAAACAAGAGGTAGTTCTATTGAAAAATTAAAAAAGAGGAATGACTGGAGAAATTAAAAAAACAGATGGAAACCTATAAAAATAAGTTACTGGCTTTCAAAAACAGAAAGCTACAAACAGTAACCAATGATTATAAATATATAATTCTCTATCCTTGGCTATCTGGCAGTTCAGAGGCCTCCACCCCTGCAGGATGAGATTCCATAGAAAAAGAACTCTTAACACGGTGGACAGTAGTTGAGTATCTGATAATAAGACTCACACCACTACATCTAATTTGCAGATATCTTCTTCTCAACAAGTTTTCCAGGGGGTGTCCACTCTATCTGGAGGACCAAAAAGAAATCAATGTAACATCCCAGATGAGGATATTGTATTAAACATTAGTCAAGAAGTTTGTTTGAACCAGGCAATACTAATCCTAGCATCAAAACTTTTACAAGAATACTGTCAAAGGACCTATTGGCACAAGATTCAATAGAGATACAACATAACCTAATGAGGTTGGAGAGGTAAGCTATTAAATACCTTGAAAATGATCCAAGCATTGTAATTCACCCTGCAGACTAGGGATGGGCCATAGTTACAATGGACTACCAACAATATAGTCAATAAATACATGGAAAATTGGCAGATACATCAGTCTATGAATAACTTAATCCTAATCCAACTACAGGATTTAAAGACAAAGTTGATTCTATACTATAAAGAGGCCTGAATAATGTCTGGATTGACCAGAATATTTCATTTCCTGAGTGTTAAATGTCCAGTGTGCCCTATCCTGTATACTATATCCAAGGTACTTCCAACAGGTAGGCCATTGTTATATTGGTAGTTTTCTACAACCCTTGGTGCTCCATATGAGATAATTTACTAAGGATGCTACTGATGTGATAAGAGGGATACAATAGCTGGGCATGACAGATGATAATGATTGGTTGGTGACACTTGATGTCACCAGCCTATATACTATTATTCCACAGGATAAAGGCTTATTAGCTATTGAACAAGCATTAGGGTCATCTTTCTACATTGGTCCTCCATCTGAGTTATTTTTGGAATTATTGGAACTCTGTCTTACTCTCAACTTTTTTCATTTTGAAGAGCAATATTACCTACAAACCACTGCCACTGCAATGGGGTCTAATATAGCCCCAGACTATGACAATGTATTCATGGATCAATATGAAAATAAGATTCTTCATGTATACTCTAATCCATATATCTGTTTTTATAAATGATATATAGATGATCTATTGCTAATTTGGAAGGAACCTTTGGAAGCCCTGTTGAAGTGGTATGGGGAGAAAAACTCTTTGTATAGTCCAATGGTGTTTAATATGGAATATGATCAACAAAAAATTGATTACTTAGATCTTAGATTATTAGAAGGATGGTGGAATATTGAATTGTACTCTCTACGGTAAGGAGACAGACAGGAATTCTATTCTCTCTGCAAAAAGCTGCTTTTCCAGTAATCTTATTAGAGCTATCCCTAAGGGCCAGATGATGAGAGTGATCAGAAATAACACTGATCTAACTTTATGTGAAACACAACTAGATGAAATGACCAATAGTTTGTTTTTTTTTACAGAGGGGATACTATTCCAATCTAATTGATGAGACCCTACACACTTTGAAAGATATAACACAAGGAGATTTACTCAATCCAAAGGAGAGAAAAAAAGAGGATTGATTATAATGTATTACAAAATTTATTGAAACAACAACATTGGGATATTGTTGGAACAGACCCATCTCTACCTTTCCAACAACCTTCTAGGGTGACGTTTAAATGATCTACCAATTTAAGGAACATGTTGATGAACACTCATCCGGTTCATAGTTACTCCAATAGAACCTGGCTATCTACTTCCAAATTGGTATGCTACCATTGAGCCTCATGCACTTGTCATTAAATGATTACTGGGTCTAATTTTCAACACCCTCATACTAATTGCAAGTTCCAGATAAAATTCTTTCTAACCTGTACCACAAAATGTGGGGTATATTTATTGAACTGTTCATGTGGGATGTTTTATGTAGGTAAGACTTGCAATGAAGCTAGAACAATTATGTCGAATTTAGAGTCTGACCATTTGATGACAGATCTTAGATTCAGACTCATTGACCACATCCCACCCCTCAGGAGAAGGGGCGATAGGGCAAAGTTATTATTATAGTATGATTTTCTGATTTACCAACTGAACACTATACATCCAAATGGTTTAAATACCAGTACAGATTGGCATTGATTTTGTAAGATGTACATTGAACAAAATAATGTAAAAAATATATTTATATTGCTGTATACTGTAACCAAAGTAGATTTTAGTAATTGTTTGAAGAGAGTGTGAGTATTATGTAGGCTTGGGATAGTTTTATTAGAAATTGTTATGGTTATTGATGCATAGATTATTCTTTGGGTCACACTTGTATTGCATCAACAGTGATATATATAGGGTCTCCTTTGATAATCTACCCTCAATAGAATTGTATATATTTACATATATCAAGGTTAATGAGACTATCTATTTTAGGGATTGGAATAGGTTAACTTTGGAGAGTAGTTTCTCAATTATCATTAGGGTTATTTCAACATAGCTCTCAAATCAATGTTATTGATATTATATGACATCATATTTAGATTTGTGATATTTTTATTGCTGATGATATGTCCCCTGCAATAAACTATTATTTATCACTATTCAAACTCCAGTGATTGGGGATCTAATTTTGAATATATATATATATATATATATATATATATATATATATATATATATATATATATATATATATATATATACACACATTGAAACCGTTTTCAGTGAAACACCTTGCCTTATACCATATTCCTTTTGACCCTTTAAAAAACTTTTATTAATTCATTTTTAAATTATATTTTCATTAAAGCGTGTATGTATAAGTGTAATCTATAACTTTCAATGAGCACCATTTAGTGTAATTGTGATATCCATTGAAAGTATAGGTTGTGCTAGAGGGATATCTGATGCGCTTACCCTTCTTTAGTTAATGGGATTAACCATGTACTATCAAGTTGAGCGCTAATAATAGTGCAGTCCAGCGATATTCCTGATTTTGACCCGCTTTATCATTAACACTTTGTAATCTGGCTCAATATGGGAATAGAGTGTAGAAAATGGAATTTCAAAATCAAGCCATATACAGTATAATCCTTAATAAATAAGCTATGTGCTTTCAGCAAAGAGTCTTTACATTAGTTTATTATTTGGCTATTTAATATAATTTGGCTAATATATTGTAAATTGCAATCTTTAAAGATACACTCGCATCTTAATCTCTGTTTATTGTTATAGAGATACTACAACAACTTCAGCGCATGTGGGAAATAAAATATATAGAACTTTTATATAGTTTTAAATAAAATGTGGTGAACACCCAATTTAGTACTAGAGTGGAGCGCTAAATTTACCCATTTGCGGGCAAGCGATAAATCACCAGCCATTACAAGTGGCTGGTTAAGGCTAAGGTGAGCTTGCGGTAGCATCAGTGCTTAAAAAAATAACCAGATGTGAGACCTCTAGTTAATTTTTTAAATGTGCCCTAACTGCCCCCCCCCCCAAAAAAAAAAAAAAAATATGTGCAGTTAATTTTAAAAAATATTTTTTTGGCAGTTTTTAGGGGCTAAAGTTGGCTTCTGTTGGGTGTTAGAAAAAAAACGGCACTGAAAAGTGCTTTACATTGCAGTCTATGGGAATGTGTTTCCTGTAAATATAATTGTATATGCTTATATACATATATACATATATATATATATATATATATATATATATGGTAATATGTGTATTTATAAATATATATATTTATATACATATATATTTAAATTTGCTGCGCTAGTTCTCATGCCGTGTCTGACTGCATGAGAACGAGGCTCCTATTGGAGCCTATGAAAGCACGCTCTTGTGAGCGCTTTATTTCCATGCAATGTGAATGTGAGGTTGTGTTCTCATTGCACCTAACTCCATTTGTGTGCGCTTGTATTACTCACTGGAGCGCAAATCTCACTTTAGTGAAAGCGATATTTAGTGCTCCACTTATAATCTGGCACTTAAGAAGCTGCAGAAGTTTCTTGTGCAATCGCATTTGTGCTTTTGTGCAAACAATTTGGGAAGAGCAGGGGTTTACAGTCAACCCAGTTGGATCTGCCTGGGGGATTTTAATTCACTAACTCTGAGGTGGCAGAGAGGTTAGGAAGTCAGGCTTGTATCTGCAGCTTCATAAATGGACCTCTTAAGCTGGAGCAGTCTAGTACATACATTGGACCAAGGGCTAAAAAGCATTGCTAAGTTCAAATGAATTTATTTCTGTAATTTGAATTTCTCCAAACTAAATACTGCACTAAAACAAATATTTCATGACTTTTGCATTAAATATTATATATCCAACTTCACCAACAAATTTGATCTTTTGAAGATGAGGTAGACAGAACATCAGATGACACACAAGTACTGTACTCAGGTACAGATACTGGTATTTTTAAAATCCAACATAGTTAATCCATAGTTCTCAAGGTTTAGTTTGAATTGGTTGTGTCAAAATATGCTTATTAGCCAGTAAAGTGTAAAAAATGCTTCCTCAGGTGCCCCTCTTTTGAAAAGGTTGGACAAACCTGATCTATCCTTTAAAACTTTGCTTATTAGTACTGGACTTTGAAGCCACTTTAACATGAAAATAATATAAAATTTTGTAATATTATTCTAATCCTTTCACTGTTCATGCATTTCATGCTTGAAAATCTTTAGACTTGACAGTGTTGTAACCTTCACTTCACTTTCTATGTGTATAGCTACGATTCAGCCAAGTGACAAAATATTGCAGTAAATTACATCTTCTTGGATCTATTATATTAGAGAACAGAAAGTTCACCAAATTAAAAGTAAGCATTTGTATTCAACAAGTTCTGACCTTGTATGTTACAAACCACATTTCTCTTTGACATTCCATGTGGTCAGATAAAAGTTTAAACTTGTGGATAAAAATATAATGAAAATTACATACTGAAATCAGTTTTTTTTAATTTGGTTTTGCAAAAAAATGTAACAGAAAGAAAAAAATCCAAATCTTGATTCATACGATACAGATACATCTCAGGGATAATTAGACAACAACACCTTCCTCCTGTAGAGCTTAGAGGTCTGAATATTATTCTCGCCAGAATATTGAAGGATCAATACTGGATGAATAATTAAAATTCAATGCTACTACATCTTTGTCAATACCTCTGTGGGGAATGATGTATGACAGGTTTAATTGAATTTGTCAGACACCCAGGCTACACATGAAGATCACAAGGGTATTTTTGGTTATGTATTTCATTTCCTGATGTTACTTGCAAATGTACCATTTAACATTCATGGTCACTTCCAAGCAAGTAAAGTGCTTGCTCAGGTGTACAGGGACCAAAGAGGTGAAAGAGAAAGTGTTTGATGACATTTTAAGTATAATATAGGGCTAAGTTATTATATATAAAGATTATTTTCTATCAAGTATACTTCTATACATATAATAGACAAATTAAAGGAATATGTTACTAAACATACATTTATATTTATCCCTGACTGCAACTTTGAGAGAGAAAATGTTTTCTGTGTTTTTCTTTATTTAAAACTAAGATCAACTATTAATTACCATTCAGCTACATTTTGTATATTGTCAACAACACATAAAAATCAGTGCGCCAACAATGTGAAAAATGTGAAAAGATGGTCTAAAAGCTATTAAAATTCAGACCAAAGACATAAACTAGTTATATAAGAAACCTTGATATTTAAATGTGAATATTATTCACAAATGATGTAATGTAGGTTAGCAGGAGATTTCCAGACCAAACACACAAACTCCAAAGGAAATGGCTTTGGCATTAGACTAAAACTAGTTGCAAAAATAGTTACATAAAAGTTCAATGTCCAAAATGGATATCCTACAACCGCTGGTATTTAATTCGATAGATTGTGGCAAGCTGCTTCTTCAAAACTCTTGTTGGTAACCCAAGACGATAGAATCTACAGATAAAATTATACAAACAAAGAAGGCGGCACCATAGTGCACAATCAGTAGTTAAAGACATGCCGTAGTGCTATATAGTGCTAATAAAGTCTTTTTATTCTTTTAATTAAGACTTTTGTACCACAGACTTTTATTCTTTTACATATCAACTCTGTGATCCTTTGTTAAAGGATTAACTCTCCGGTTATACCACTGACTGTAGCTCTTTGGAGCATGTTGCGGGACTTCACATCAGACATTGGTTGTTTTCCAGCCCAGGAGAGTACCAGTTACATACGGACCTTGGATCCAGAAAGTACAAGAGTGTGAGTTAGCTGGACGACTCTTAAGAGTCCAGGAGGCGCTTGTGACATTTCTCAAGTGTCTGAAATTTTGTAAGTACAGTATCACTTGCATTAACGGCGTGTCTTTAACTACTTATTGTGCACTATGGTGGCGCCTTCTTTGTTTGTATAATTTTTTTATATTGACCAGCATGGTAGAAAAAAAAATGAAAACATTTTTAAAAAAAAATCGAAGCTGCATTTCCATCAGTAGAGAATGAGATGTCGTTTGGAGTTCAAAGGTCATTTTATTCCACCAAATTAAAAACAGAAAGGGCATAGCAAACTGGTAGCTATAGTCTCAACACTTGTACAGGCACTAGAGTGCAACATATACAGAAGCAAGGCTTGCCACTCTGAAGAGGCTGCAGATCAGTTTGGGAGCACACAAGCCAGTTATGCAGATGGCAGTTGTGGAAGGACCTGTAATTAAAGTATTGTACTGAGGTCAGTAATTAAAAATTGTACTACAGTTTAACGACAAGGGATAATATTGACGTGGAACTCATACACAGACTGTTAAATTTCACAGTAGGCAAATAGAAATGGATGGCACTGGTCTTGATGTGTAGTTAAATTTTCTAATGATAGATAGAAATGGACTTGATGTGCAAGTTTAAATCCAACAAGATAATGTGCAGTATACTCACTCCTTCAGTAATGTGAGTTCAGCATCTAAGGTGTGTCTTTCTCCAGAGGATAGGAAGACAAATCCCAAAGAGGATATCAGCTGGGCTGGAAATGGATTGAAAACCCCATCATCAGCAGTAAAATAGTAACTTTTAATATAAATCAAGTAGTAACTTACTTATCCAATATAGTAAGTCCGGCTCATCACAGGAAAGAATGATTCCAAATGTATGAAAGATAAAAAATGTTTATTTTAGCTCTAAATTTCACAGTGCCATAAGAACTATTGTGAATTGAATTGCTAGATGGAAAAAAAAAAAAAAAAAAGGAGTACACGGCAGCATCAGTCACTCCAAACATACAAGTTATGAGTGTTTTAACTCCACCACCTCTGAAGTGATGGAAAGGTTACAAAGTCGCAGTCAGATGATTAACTTGCAGTAACCAGGCTTGTTGATGCAGGACCACTTTGAGGTTTCTAGCGTCCAGTTTGAGAGTGCAGTCTATTTTTGTGTACAAAAGGCCTGGTCGACCTTGTTTGTTTTTTAGTTTGTTTGGTTGAAGGCATGCATTATGTGGTTGTAGGTTAGGGACCCAGAGAGGCAGAGACCTTGATATGGTCCAGGGCCTATCGCCATTTGGCCAAATGCTGTAACTAACTCTTCCTCTTTGCTTTTAATGTAACCGTGTGCTTGCAGGAGAGTGCCAGACTTTCTATTTCTTGTGTTAATATATTTGTTTTGTAATCTTCTCTATGGGCTTTGCATCCAGGCTGATCTGGAGTTAACTGACTGAGTCCCTGAGATATGAGCAGATTTGTATCAGTGCAGGTGAGTACCCAGGGCTGTGAGTTTTGCAGTGACATGGGATGCGTACCTAGTCTGGTTTTAGACTGTAGTCAATTTTTGTGCTTTGTATGTGCCTAGTGAAAATACAAAAGGCATGTGTCAACCTTGTTTGTAACTCAGTTTGTGTGGTTAAAGACATTATTTGTTTAGAAGTTTGTAAATTGCTATCCCAACCCATATCTTAAAGGTATATGAAACCCATTTTTTTTTCTTTCATAATTCAGATAAAGCATGCAATTTTAAACAACTTTCTAATGTACTTCAATTATCAATTTTATTTGTTCTCTTGGCCTCTTTATTTGAAAAAGCAAGAATGTAAGCTTAGGAGACTGTAGTTTTTCCCTCTTTAGTTAGTTCACACTCAGTGAGACTATTTCCCTTTTGCAGCTACTGTAGCAACTAAGTATATAATATTAATAGTGTTTTCCATGCAAGTAATGTCTATTTTTATATATATTGACTTATTACAGTGTTCCTGATGCACCATACATATGAAGGACTCTATGTTGTATATAGGTACCTGATAATAAATAAGACAGTTTATCATTCCTTATCTGGTGTGATCTAACTAAAGAGTGAAACACTGCAAGTTGTAGTGTCATGTAATGTAACTCCAAAATTTTCATTAGTCCCCATCTTATTTTTCAGAAAAAAGACTTGTACTCTCTTTTTGTTTCTTCTTCTTTTCTTTGTGTAAGCAAGATTTTTATGTCTCAAGACATCATAAATATCAAACAATGTTTATATACAATTTTCTTGATATACTTAACTTTCTAAAGTGTTTTATCTATTTCTTTACTATGGCGTTTTGATTTATATTTATTTAAACATTGTTAATTATCTGCAATTGTTATGGGGCAAGAATACGGATGGAGCGCTATTTGTGCAAGTCGGACTGCGCTCGTATTATGAGCTGAAAGTAAAAAAAAAGTCAATCAAAAAGTGGAACTTCAGATATCATGACTGACTTTACGTATAACCTATTCTCGCATGCTAACCCGATCACATTTATTCAAGAGCACTAAACCCGACCTGAATTGTGAATATTTCACATTGCACTGTTCTTCTCAAAAAAGGATATGTTCTAATTATAATATATATATATATATATATACTGTACAAAAGTCTAAGGCCTCCTTTAGATTTCTTGTGTGAGCAAATATTTAAAGACCACCCATATTTATGTTTTAGTCTCTTTATGAAGATGCAGACAGAAAATACAGGAAATATATACACAAAATATATATTAAAAAAATCAGAACAAAATGGCTTTTTCAAACAAAAGTCAGTATTTAGTGTGACCTCCCTTGGCACTAAGCACATCTTGAACTCTTTTGGGGAGACTGTCCTGAAGTGTTCGTAACTAATCTTCTGTTATATTTTACCAGGCATTTTTCAGCACTTCCAAGAGTTCCCTTAAGATTTAGATTGTCTTTTATTTCTTTCTCTGTCTAGATGATCCAATTGCCTCTATAATATTCAGATGTGGACTCTGTGGAAGCCAGTCCATGACTGTCAGTGTTTTATCAGCTATTTTTCTCTCCAAATATGATTTCACTGAATTAGCAGTGTGCTTGGGATCGTTATCATGCTGAAAAATAAAACCATTCCCAACAAGTGCTTTCCTGAAGGAATGACATGAGGAATTAAAACCTGTCTATACTTTTAGCATTCATGATCCCATCAATTAGGACAATATCACCAGCTCCACTAGCAGAAATACAGTCCCAAACCAGGACAGCCCCTCTACCATGTTTCACTAAAGGCCACAAGCACTCATTTTTCCATCTCTTTCCAAATCTTCTTCTCACATATTGTCAACGATTGGACCCAAAAAATGTCAAACTTGCATTTGTCTTGGAGCGTATGGAGGACTATTGGATGATATGGACGAATTGGTTCCAAATTCAGTAAAACCAGACGTGATCTGGTAATGCTATTTCATAGTCTAAACATTGAGACCGGAGACAATATATTTAACATAATATCATTATTTCCCCTTCCCCCCCCCTCCCCCCTTTTTTTATGTTCTTGTTCGTCTGATTG
>NC_069499.1:664615761-664646355 GCF_027579735.1 Bombina bombina
GATTTGAATTGTCAGTTTGCTGGTGCCATTGAAACGCACTTTCCTCCTGCCTTGCAGCCTGCTGTGAGCCAGGCCCCCACCTAGCCAATTGTTGTCAGCAATCATATTTCTGTTAACAGTATTGCAAAAATTGTCAATCATCACTGTTTAGACTGTCAGTAATCAGTCTCCTAGTGTCCTTGAATTGCATCTCCCTCCTGCCTGCCATCCTTTTGTGCCAGGCTGTCTTGCCAACTATTTACACCAATCCTAATTTTTTGTCACAGTATAGTTACTAATTAAAATTAAAAAAATCTTTATTGTTGATGATCTTAACCCTCAGTTTGCTCGTGCCTTTGAATTGCAGTTTTCTACAGCCTTCCAAGCCTGTGTGCCAGGCCTACTTAAAAAATATTTACACCAATCATATTTGTTGTGACAGTATTCTAATAATTAAAAATTAAAATTTTTGTTAATAGTTGCTGTGATTTGAATCGTCAGTTTGCTGGTGCCAATGAAACGCACTTTCCTCCTGCCTTGCAGCCTGCTGTGAGCCAGGCCCCCACCTAGCCAATTGTTGTCAGCAATCATATTTCTGTTAACAGTATTGCAAAAATTGTCAATCATCACTGTTTAGACTGTCAGTAATCAGTCTCCTAGTGTCCTTGAATTGCATCTCCCTCCTGCCTGCCATCCTTTTGTGCCAGGCCGTCTTGCCAACTATTTACACCAATCCTAATTTTTTGTCACAGTATAGTTACTAATTATAATTAAAAAAATCTTTATTGTTGATGATCTTAACCCTCAGTTTGCTCGTGCCTTTGAATTGCAGTTTTCTACAGCCTTCCAAGCCTGTGTGCCAGGCCTACTTAAAAAATATTTACACCAATCATATTTGTTGTGACAGTATTCTAATAATTAAAAATTAAAATTTTTGGTAATAGTTGCTGTGATTTGAATCGTCAGTTTGCTGGTGCCATTGAAACGCACTTTCCTCCTGCCTTGCAGCCTGCTGTGAGCCAGGCCCCCACCTAGCCAATTGTTGTCAGCAATCATATTTCTGTTAACAGTATTGCAAAAATTGTCAATCATCACTGTTTAGACTGTCAGTAATCAGTCTCCTAGTGTCCTTGAATTGCATCTCCCTCCTGCCTGCCATCCTTTTGTGCCAGGCCGTCTTGCCAACTATTTACACCAATCCTAATTTTTTGTCACAGTACTACCAAAATACAGCCAATGAAGGGCCTTAGGAAGACTGGGCCAAGGTTGGATTGTAGTATTTGGTTTGGCTAATCATGATGGCCATGTAGACCACCACCACCGAGAGTCCTGAAGTAACAGGGATGATGAGATGAAAGAGCTAAGAATAGTAGAACTTGAAACAACAGAGTTAGCCATGGGTGTTAGTGCAAAACCGCTTGGCTTTTTTTTGGCTTTGGGTGCGGCTATTCATGCAAGCCATATAGAGCTGACAACATTCGGTGTCGTATCAGCTATTAAACTAATAAGAACATTACTACCAAAATACAGCCAATGAAGGGCCTTAGGAAGACTGGGCCAAGGTTGGATTGTAGTATTTGGTTAGGCTAATCATGATGGCCATATAGACCACCACCACCGAGAGTCCTGGAAGTAACAGGGATGATGAGATGAAAGAGCTAAGAATAGTAGAACTTGAAACAACAGAGTTAGCCATGGGTTTTAGTGCAAAACCGCTTGGCTTTTTTTTGGCTTTGTGTGCGGCTATTCATGCAGGCCATATAGAGCTGACAACATTCGGTGTCGTATCAGCTATTAAACTAATAAGAACAGTACTACCAAAATACAGCCAATGAAGGGCCTTAGGAAGACTGGGCCAAGGTTGGATTGTAGTATTTGGTTAGGCTAATCATGATGGCCATGTAGACCACCACCACCGAGAGTCCTGGAAGTAACAGGGATGATGAGATGAAAGAGCTAAGAATAGTAGAACTTGAAACAACAGAGTTAGCCATGGGTGTTAGTGCAAAACCGCTTGGCTTTTTTTTGGCTTTAGGTGCGGCTATTCATGCAGGCCATATAGAGCTGACAACATTCAGTGTCGTATCAGCTATTAAACTAATAAGAACAGTACTACCAAAATACAGCCAATGAAGGGCCTTAGGAAGACTGAGCCAAGGTTAGATTGTAGTATTTGGTTAGGCTAATCATGATGGCCATGTAGACCACCATAGTAATAAGAACAGTACTAGCAAAATACAGCCAATGAAGGGCCTTAGGAAGACTGAGCCAAGGTTGGATTGTAGTATTTGGTTAGGCTAATCATGATGGCCATGTAGACCACCACCACCGAGAGTCCTGGAAGTAACAGGGATGATGAGATGAAAGTGCTAAGAATAGTACTACTTGAAACAACAGAGTTAGCCATGGGTGTTAATCCAAGACCGCTTGGATTTATTTTTGTATTGGGTGCAGCTAATCATGCAGGCCATATAGAGCTGACAACATTCGGTGTTGTATCAGTTATAAAAATAATAAGAACTGTACTACCAAAATACAGCCAATGAAGGGCCTTAGGAAGACTGGGCCAAGGTTGGATTGTAGTATTTGGTTAGGCTAATCATGATGGCCATGTAGACCACCACCACCGAGAGTCCTGGAAGTAACAGGGATGATGAGATGAAAGAGCTAAGAATAGTAGAACTTGAAACAACAGAGTTAGCCATGGGTGTTAGTGCAAAACCGCTTGGCTTTTTTTTGGCTTTGGGTGCGGCTATTCATGCAGGCCATATAGAGCTGACAACATTCAGTGTCGTATCAGCTATTAAACTAATAAGAACAGTACTACCAAAATACAGCCAATGAAGGGCCTTAGGAAGGCTGGGCCAAGGTTGGATTGTAGTATTTGGTTAGGCTAATCATGATGGCCATGTAGACCACCGCCACCGAGAGTCCTGGAAGTAACAGGGATGATGAGATGAAAGAGCTAAGAATAGTAGAACTTGAAACAACAGAGTTAGCCATGGGTGTTAGTGCAAAACCGCTTGGCTTTTTTTTGGCTTTGGGTGCGGCTATTCATGCAGGCCATATAGAGCTGACAACATTCGGTGTTGTATCAGCTATTAAACTAATAAGAACAGTACTACCAAAATACAGCCAATGAAGGGCCTTAGGAAGACTGAGCCAAGGTTGGATTGTAGTATTTGGTTAGGCTAATCATGATGGCCATGTAGACCACCATAGTAATAAGAACAGTACTAGCAAAATACAGCCAATGAAGGGCCTTAGGAAGACTGAGCCAAGGTTGGATTGTAGTATTTGGTTAGGCTAATCATGATGGCCATGTAGACCACCACCACCGAGAGTCCTGGAAGTAACAGGGATGATGAGATGAAAGTGCTAAGAATAGTACTACTTGAAACAACAGAGTTAGCCATGGGTGTTAATCCAAGACCGCTTGGATTTATTTTTGTATTGGGTGCAGCTAATCATGCAGGCCATATAGAGCTGACAACATTCGGTGTTGTATCAGCTATAAAAATAATAAGAACTGTACTATCAAAATACAGACAATGAAGGGCCTATGAAGACTGAGCAAAGGTTGGATTGTAGTATTTTGTTCGGCTAATCATGATGGCCATGTAGACCGCCCGTAACAGGGATGAAAGTGCTAAGAATAGTACTAATTGAAACAACAGAGTTAGCCATGGGTGTTAGTCTAAGACCACTCAGCTTTTTTTTGGGTTTGGGTGCAGCTAATCATGAAGGACAGATAGACCTGCCACCATTTGGTGTTGTAACAGGTATGAAAATGCAAAGAACAGTACTACATAACACAACCTACTTACCATGGGTCCCAGAACATATGTTTGGTTGTTATATTTTGTAAGGGTAATCATGCAGGCCATATAGACCTCCACCGATAGGGTGAGTATGAGTAACAGCTATTAAAATGTGAAGGACATTACTAATTAACACAACATAGTTACCATGGGTCGCAGACCAAGAGCAGATGTCTTATTATTATATTTTGTATGGGTAATCATCCAGGCCGTATAGACCTCACCAAATAGGGGGAGTTACAGAGATTAAAGTGCTAAGAATGGTAGTACTTAAAACACAACCTTGTTAAAATAGGTAGCAGACCACATGTCTTATTATTATAATTTTTCAGGGTAATCTGGCAGGCCATATAGAACTCCCGCTATAGGGGGGGAGAACAGGGATTAAAGTGCTAAGAAAAGTACTAATTGACACAAGCTAGTTGAGTCCAAGAACGCATGTTTGATTATTAGAATTTATTAGGGTAATTATATATCTAACAAATATATCTATTTCTCTTCTATCGATTCTATCTAACTATCAATCTATGTATATCTATCTATCCTATCTATCACTATCAATCTATCTTCTGTCCGGGATGTTTTGAGACAGCCACTTTGGGAATGTTAGTTGATTTAGACCCATTATGGCTTAAAAGCAGACTCTGCATCAACTATGTAATTTTCCATGGGAGTTTTGCCAGGGATCCCCCTCCAGCATGCAACAGTCCAGGTGTTAGGACCCTTGAAACAACTTTTCCATCACTATTGTGGCCAGAAAGAGTCCTTGTAGGTTTTAAAGTTCGCCTGCCTATTGAATTCAATGGCGGTTCGCGCGGTTCGCACGTTCGCGAACAATACCGGAAGTTCGAGTCCGCGGTTCGCGAACCGAAAATTTTAGGTTCGCGACAGCACTACTATACAGTAGTGTTAGTTTTTTTCTGATTTACACGGTCCATTAAAGGTTATGATATCCGAAGTCCTGAAGTTAAGGCGTGTCAGCTTTTGCTCTCGCACAAACATTTTACTATCAACTTGTAAAACGCCCTCTAACCTGCGCATGTGAAAAGTTTTCTCCTGGCGATTTTGTGCACAAGTAAAAGCACTAAATAGCGTGACACTTGTAATCTGGCCCTATGTGTTCTATCTGTATCATTAAAGAAAAAAAAATGTTTCATGTCCCTTTAATGTGCATGAAAAATACAGACCATCTGTCTGTATACTATAAACATCCCCATTTTCAACTTGCTCTTTTGGGTACACACAACACATGCATAGTTGCTCCATATGTCACATGCACCTTAAGAGCTATAACTGAAGCAGTAATAGTTTTTTTCTAATAAAAGTATAGTAGAAGGTGCCTGATCAAAATTACAATGTGATGATGTGCATTTCAAGTTAGGTAATAATGGTCCTTTAACTGTTAATTAAAGGGGGCATTTTCCAGTCAGCAGTGTTCTGTAATTTTGCAGAATATATCAGTTACACTCATCCCTCCCCTATGTGCAATTTTACAATCACAAAACTTTTTAATCATTGTTCAAGTTTATGACTCAAAAGTGTGTATACAGCATGTGTTAATAACACACCAAGCATTCATTGATTTAATGTATGAGAAAGAGAGTCTCCAGTACTCATCTGACTAACACCGGGATAGAACGTTTAGTCAGCACTTGCTCTTGTATCATAACATTTAAAATTATCTTCTAGTAAGATTGCCATTGCCTGGCACCCAGCTGCTGCCCCGGCCGAAGGCAGCATAACCGGTATTTATGGATTAGTATAATCTGGAGGCTATATTCTAGTTAGAGCGTTATTTTATTTATCTAGTGATTGAAATGTGTATCAGTGCTATTAAGCCCAATAAATTATGTTTTGAGAGTCTCCAGTAGAGATATAAGTTATGCATTAGTAATATCTTTTTTTATCTATGGGCGCGCTATTCTACTTCTCCCTTATATGTGAAAGGGATTTTTGTTGCGTAGGAGTGTCAGGGGTGATATGGTGCTTAGCAGTAATATATATTTAGAGCAAAGAGATAACCATATATGTAAAACATACATATTGAAATATACTGTATAAATAGTATGATGTGATCAGTACACTCAGGGTAACTTAAGGAGCTGCTCTGTCAAGAGTTTTTCAGGTTGTATTTACATGCTAATACAGGTTAAACTTCTATTAATACCAGGAAAAGTCTAATATCTTGAGGACTAGAGAAATTAAGATCATATATGCCAGAGTTATTGAGGAGTGTTGGATAAGGGTATATGTAATGATACTATGATGCATCCCAAAAGCCAGCTGGGTTAATGTGAGTTCCTGTAGCTCCTTAGAGAGAATGCATGTTGTGATCTTTTAGGCATCAATGATCAGTTTTTGGCCCAGTACTAACCCATGGGCAACTTTTGTGTAATCAGTCTGGAAAACTATCGGGTGGTCGGTGCTGTTGTTTTGTTCCCAGCTGCAATACCTAGCATGTCTGGCTCACCTCTTTGCATTGGTGTGTCATCTTGAGGATTAGTTTATGAATTCTACAGCCTCCTGAGTGGAGCATGGGTGTCTGGTGTTGAATCCAGCTCAGCAATACCAGTTTTATGCTGAATTGAGTAATTTAGGAGTTGTACTGATCCATGGGCAATGGTGGTTTTGCCCATCTCATCATTAGCATGTTCTGTGCTCAGTGTACTAGTTTAATGTGTTACGGTGCCGGCCTCAGCCTGTAGAATCTGTGTAAATTCTGGGGCAGAATCCAGTGAGTGCTGTCTTTTCTGTTGGATGGATGAGTCGACTGAGTATGAGTTTATATCCTCATCTGGGGGACAGATCATCTCTGCTGTGCTTTAGGTCGCTCCCGCGTTTATGTGTTTGTTATATGCATAAGATTATCGTAAGGAGCTCTCGCCATCATGGAAAGCATCGGGTTATCAATCTTTTGTAGATAATGATCGTGGTGATCTTGCAGGTTGGTTTCCCCAAAGATTGTCATCTTCCTTTTAGTATGCTTTATTCTTAGGCTAGCTAAGTATAATGTGTAAAGAACTCTGCCGTAGTCAGTTAAGGCCAAATACCTCAGAAGTCAGAGGGGGAAGCGCTGCCTATCATGAGCCTCCGCCCTAGGCCTCTGACGTCCAATTCTGTGCTCTGATGTTAAAAATACAGCTAAGATAGCGGGAATAGGCTTCTCACAGAGATTTATACAGTAGGTTATTATATAAATTGAGTCAATTAGGTGTAGGATTTATCTGATAATCTGCGAAATTGTCAGTGTGTCTATCAGAGCTCATGAAGATGCAACCGCTCAGGATCGCTGTTTGGACATGCCCCCACATATGCTTATTTTTATGCTTAAAAGGAGAACGGGAAACCTAGTTCCCACCAAAGCACTTCTGTTATGTATTCAAATATGCACATACATTGTTCACTTTTTAACCCTAAAACCAATGTAAGATACTAAAATGTATTAATGTTATTTTCACCAGGACTTTGGTATGTGCAGACCTCCTGACTGTTTCTACCTCCAGTGTCCCTCATTCTCAGAGACAAATGTTGGGAGATATGCATTGTGGAACACGTGTATAATCAACCAATTATAAGCAGCCAATTTTGCCCGTATGGAGTAACAGTATGGGAGTAAGATTCTAGTGAAAATATTACTTAGAGGAATAGGAAATACCTTGGAATTGCAACATTTTTCTGCAGTCTTCCAATAAATTAACATATCAGTAGAATTTGAACGTTATTATAATGTCGCAATTGTTATTGAAGCGTCAAAGTCCACTCACCACTTTTCTTAATTGGTGAAGTCAATCCAAATTTGTGTCTGGAGATGACTGGGTTTGCCACTGCCATTGTTTTAACAAAATCTCTAGTATTTAGCTTCAGCAGAAAATAGTAAGATTTAAAATAGAGACAGATATGTCACAATGTTAGGCTTGTAAAACCTATTATGTGCACTTTCAGTTTTGAGTGCCAGTAAAATCCATAGTTTTTAGACATAAATTCGAAGAAAATGGAGCAAATAAATAAATAAAAGTATAACGGCATTTAACTACTTTTAGCATTTACCACACTAACCCTATACCACTATTTTACTGCACCTAACCCACATCACTGCAACTCTTTTTGCAATTATCCAACACAACAATAACTCTAACTCATACTCTCCTGTTGTGCGGGCCGTAATGCTAGTAGGTGTGTGTTTTGGCCTAAATGTGGAACTAAAAACTATATTTTAGAACAGCGTGCGGGTAACTGTTTCCCTAAATTATAAAATGTAGCTGAATGTTGTGCTTGCAGGCAGCAGTCCATTAATATTGAGATTTGTGAAAATGCTTTGTTTGCCTGTTTGTTTTACTTGCAATATGTAACTAGTATTCTTTTGCAGCCTCCTACTTCTATGTTTCTGAAAGGGTTAAAGGGCCACTAAACCCAAAATCTTTCTTTCATAATTCAGATAGAACATACAAATTTAAACAACATTACAATTTACTTCTATTATTTATTTTGCTTAATTTTTGAGATATCCTTATTTGAAGAAAAAGCAATGCACATGGGTGATCCAATCACATGAGACTTCTATGTGCAGCAACCAATCAGCAGCTACTGAGCATATCTAGATATGCTTTTCAGCAAAGAATATCAATAGAACAAAACAAATTAGATAATAGAAGTAAATTAGAAAGATGTTTAAAAATGCATTCTCTTTCTAAATCATGAAAGAAAAAATGTGGGTATCATGGCCCTTTAATTATGTAAGGTTTTAATGAGCCAATACCTGTTCTTTTTCAGGATGATTTTAATATATAATCAGATGATGCTGCTAATAAATCTTTGCTGCCTGGTATTTTTTTTTTTTTTTTTTAAATGTGATATGTCATGAGCAACAACAAATCATCAAATTTAAAGTGTTGGCAGCAAACATTTTAAACTTTACAGTTTATGGTTATTGATAAGGTTTAGTATTAAAGAGACATAAAACCCACATTTTTTTCTTTCATGATTCTGATAGAGCATGTGATTTTAAACAACTTTCCAATTTAATTATGTTATTTAATTTGTTTTGTTCTCTTGGTATCCTTTGTTTAAAAGGATACCTAGGTTGGCTCAGGAGCAGCTGATTGTGGCTGCACATATATGCCTCATGTTATTGGCTTTTAGCTAGCTCCCAGTAGTGCATTGCTGCTTCTTCAATAAAGGATACCACGACAATGAAGATAATAGAATTAAATTGGAAAGTTGTTTCAAATTGTATTCTCTATCTGATTCATGAAGGGAAATATTTGAGTTTCATGTCCCTTTAAATATATAAGTGCAACTTCTTTTTACAGAATATTACTTTAAATATTATACTTACTAAATCAGAGAAAACGACTAATATATTTCAGTGTGGATGATGTGGTTAGCTGAACCTGTGCCACCTGATGCACAAAATTAACACACCAAATCTAATTTTCATGGTGTAAAATGAGCATTAATTTAGTAAACATGATTTGCATGCTAATGCTTATAGCAAAAATAGATAAAATACCTCATCTCCACTGAGGCCTTTTCTGGCACTTTTTCTTTCAATGCATTCCCAATAGTAGCTTTTTTCCAACCAATTTTTCACAATCCATATTCATTTTAGAGAGACTTTTGAACTACTGACTTGGAAATATTATTTTCTGAGAACAAAGGCCATTTAATATAACAATGTTGGTTGTGCAAAGCTGGATAATGTGTAGTAAAGGCATAATCTATATTTTAAAAAAATAAAAAAATAAAGTAGACTGTCCCTTTAAAAATAGTATACACGATAGAAATATCACACTGGGGTCAGTGGTACATAACTCTTACTGTATAATGATTTATCATCTTATACAAGCACTATTATTATGTATTAGTTAAAGCTTATGCATTTTAGTTTGAAAACAGTCTTAAAAAGAGTCTGTCCCTCCTCATCTTGTAATGTTGCTGAATGATTCAAGTATATTTTTACCTTTTAGCTTTGTAAATACTTGTCAAACCCCAGAAAGACTGTTTTGACTTTTATCATGTCTTAATCTACATAATTGAAAATAACTTTAACATTTTCAGATATTTAATTCCTCTCAAATGTCTTTCAACATGTGCACAGTTTTAGATAAATTAAGATTAAAAATATCACTGTTCTGTGAGAAACTACTGGTTCCATAAAATGATATGCTTTAAAAAAAGAACTCACCATTTGATATATCTTTTTTGTTCTGTTACAAGTGTTTTATAAAAGATAAATAATATAATTTAATTATGTTTAAATCATATAAGTATATAAGATTACTTAAGTTTATTTTATATTGTCTATATTTCTCATTTGAAAGTGCTTTAAAGGGACACAGAACTAATTTTTTTTCTTTCATGATTCAAATTGAGCATGACATTTTAAGAAACCTTCTAAATTTCTCCTATTATAAATTTTTCTTTGTTCTCTTGCTATTCTCTTGCTATTATTTGAAAAGGTAGGAATGTAAGTATAGAAGCCGGCCCATTTTTTGTTCAGCACCTGGGTAGTACTTGCTGATTGGTGACTACATTTACATACTAATCAGCAAGCGCTACCCAGGTGCTGAACACAAAATGTGTCTGGCTTCTATGCTTACATTCCTGCTTTTTTAAATAAAGATAGCAAGAGAACAAAGAAAAATGTATAATAGGAGTAAATTAGAAAGTTGCTTAAAATTGCATGCTATAGGTAGCTAGAGGGAGGTTCCTGTGGAGGTGGAGCTACACAGGTGCTGCTGAGCAGGTGTGCTGCACAGGTGCTGCACAGGTGTGGCTCAGGATTCAGCTCCAGTCCCATACACAGTGGCGGTGGTTTGTTCGCGCCTTACCCCAAGCCTTGGGGTAACAGTCTCGGATAGTCAAGGATAAACTGATCCGGAACCTTCTCCAGTGGTCTGTCATCCCACTGATGATTGTCAGTTTTTAACTACCTGGACCCTCAATTTTTCTTTCTTTTTTGGTAGTAACCATACGCTCTCTTACTCTATAGTGGAACATATTACCTTGCTTCTCCTTTGCTACCCCTGCTGGTACTTTGGCTGTGTGATTAAACAATCTCTCTCCCCCCTGCGTGCCAGCTGACCCCGCCGGACAAAATCTGTAATTCTCTTATCCCAACCTAAGCCTACCCGTTGCCCTGTGTGGGCTCGGCTGCTGAGTCGTGCCCCGGCTCCTTTTTTGGTTCTCCTCCCTCCCTCCCTCCCCCACCGATGCTGCGTGGGAGGGAGCTGGGTGCGGTGTAGGAGCTTCCTGTCTGGCTGGCTGTGGTGTTGGTCCGGTGCTGCTTCTCCCCTCCCACCGGTGCTGCGTGAGGGGAGTTAGCTTTGGTTACCTCCTGGAAGGACGAACAGGAAGCGGAGAAGCTGACTTCACTCTGGGACAAGCTCTTGCTGGAGACAGTGCCTAACGGCGGAGATGGCGGACGGCTGGCATGCACATAGGGGGTGAGTTTTCTATGGCAATAATATATACCTGACTTACTCGCTGGCTGGACCATCTGATATAATCTTCCAGAGGGGACAAGCTGTGTAACATGGAGAGAGTTAGGGATGTCCTGAAAGGAAAGGATACTAAATAAGACTCTTTAAAAGTTTACTGGGATCAATTGCGGTCACTGACTGAGACTGTTAAACGGATAAATCTTTTTACTTCCCTAAGATATCAAGGCCATAAAGAAAATATGTACTGACTTAAGACTATTCAAGAGAGGATAAGAAAATAGTTGTCTTTTGCGAAGTCATAAAAGGCGAACATTTTTCACATGGCTAAAATGTGCAGTACTTCAACATATGGATGCAGTTAATCATTGATTCTTGATTGTAGACTTTTTTTTCTTTTTTTCTCTCCTCTACTTTTTTTCTGAGTTTCCTGCTCCTTCCTTTTTTTCAACATATATCATTGTGTCTAAACACTCAGACTATGGCATGAATACACTTTATGCAGGCATTAGTTTTATTAAAATCTCAAAGTTTATAAAAGCAGTGAGAACAGTTTTTATAATATTGGCTAACGTTGGTAGCATAGCCCAGCAGAGATTTCTATAAAGCATATAATAACCAATCCCTTTGTTACAACTGAGTCTAGGACTTACATATAAATGGTTCCTGATTATAGGGCTTGAGATCCTTTTTTTGGAGGAGAGGGGAAGAGAGGAGAAAGAGAGGGATAAAGGGGCCCTTACCCTTACAGCTATGCTATGTATTTAAAAAACTAATTTACTGTGAATTTATATGTATAGCTGACCTTTAGGCCTTTTTAGACCCCCCTGGTCCTACTTAATTTAACAGCTAACCATATTTTCCATGAAAGAGGACAGGAGGAAGGTGAACAGCCTTAACAGACATTCTGTATTAGTGCCTGTGTAGGAAAGACAGGCTAAGAAAACTTACTACTCTGTTAATTATATGCTGTGGGCTGCTCCTGTATGTTCTTATCCTTAACAACTAACAACTAATTTGACCTATTTAAACTCATGAATTATTAGCTTGTTTTATAAATAAGGTTACTGATATTTTCTCAATCTATCCATTCTCCTGGTATTGAATCCTAAGTTTTGTGCTGTATCTATATATCTACATCTCAGAATTTAATTTTACAAGCAGAAGTTGCTGTTCTATATATGTCCTGGATGTTGAACTGAAACAATGTATTCTAGGCTGTTGATTGATTTAAAGATATTAGTTGATTATCTGTTTATGCTTTATAAGAATTAATATCTGTGTTAAGTTTTGGCAAAATTGTTTTGATTTAGATAGTGGGTGTAACAAGATAAAAAGGGGCTTAGGAGGAAGACACATAAAGGCAGAGAAACAGTTTATAAGACTATGACTTAAACATTTAAAAAGCTGAAATAATTTCTGGGACATGTTTGCATTAGCCTTTCTTTTTAGAGATTACCCCGTGATCAAGGGTATATCCCTCGCTATCTCTAGACAGCACTAGAGCTTTATTTAAAGTAGAGTAACTAGATTACTTTTGTTGGCCCTATTGGCAATATCTTGCTGTGACCCTACTACTACTATTAGATCTGGTGGATCTGATGATATGTCTTTTACATATCTTTTCTCTGGTACTCGCATCTGTGGCCGGACCTCTCTGCACAATTAACTAAGTATCACTAGTTTGTTAACTCTCCCCCTCCCCCCTTTTTTTTTTTTTTTTTTTTATTTCTCTCTCTCTCTCCCTCCCCACACTCGGTCGTCACTTTCACACACCTATCCTCACATGTCAGCTTGGTAGCGCTTCTCGCTCTCAACTTAAACTCACAAACACCTCTGGTTTTGCACTAACTTTCACGAATTTCTGGCTTAACTTCTTTTTTCTTTTTCCTTTTTTTTCCTTCTTCACAATTCCTTCATTTATTGGCACATGGATAAATTTTTTCACGTTTCACCTAAAACCCTTTCTCCGGCCATGGCAGCGAGGCAGAGAGATAGGAAAATGAAAGGCAATCAAGAGACAAACTTGGACACGCAATCAGTTCCACTAGTGGCACAAGAACCTATTAATATGCAAAACCTTGTTGCTAATATATCTGAAGCACTCTCTCCCAAGTTTGAAGCTCTTAGAGCTGAAATTAAACAAGACTTCCTTTCTTTAACACAGGAAGTCCGCCAATTTTCCAATAGACTGCAGGAAGCCGAGCAAAGAGTCTCGGACCTGGAAGACCTAACAATAACGCATAGTTCTAATTTAGAATCTGTGAATACCAATTTACAAAAAATACAGAATAGGCTAGAAGATCTAGAGAATCGCTCTAGGAGAAACAATATAAGAATCATAGGACTCCCAGAAGAACAGCAATATGACAATCTTGTTGACTTTGTATCAGAAACTTTGCCTAAAATTCTAAAACTGCCACCCACTTCATATCCTATTCCAGTGGAGAGAGCGCACAGGTTAGGCTCATTCCATGTAGGGAACAAAGCCAGAACTAAACCTAGACCCATTATAGCTAAATTGCTAAATTTCCAAGACAAACTTACCTTACTTCAGCACTATCGTAAACAACAGTCAGTTAAAGTCGGAGGTATCACAATCCTCTTGTTTCAGGATTTTTCTGCTGACACCGCTGCAAAAAGAAGGGAGCTCGCTCTCATCTGCACTAGGTTTATACAGAAAGGATTCCAGGCAACTATAATATTTCCATATAAACTGAAGGTTAAAGTTAATGAAGTTTTTCATTTTTTTGAGGAGGCTCACTTAGCTGAAAGCTTCTACAAAACACTGAATTCCCCGGTCAGATGATACTAGGTTTAAAACATGAAGGCCTCAGATAAAATATAATATGTTGATTTTCTTCTTTTTTTTTGCTTTCCACGTTAGGGGAGAGCGATGGTTGCTCAGATATGAGCCGCAGTCCTTATATCCCTCCGGTGCGGAGAGGGCATATATTCATTTTGTATCAAAGGAAATGAAGAGGAATCTCTTCTTTTTGCCTCTTAAAACTAAGGACCCCCTTCTCCCCTTTTTTTTTTTTTTTTTTTTTTTCTTCATTGTTCTTCCCTCTGCCCCCTATTCTCTGAAATATAAATGAGTACAGGCAGTGATAAATACAAAATTGTGTCATGGAATGTGGGTGGTATATCTACCCCAATTAAGAGGAAGGCAATTCTTACTCAGCTCCGGAAAATCCGGACTGACATAGGTTTCATTCAAGAAACTCACTTATCTGCGGAAGAATCTTTGAAGCTTAGGTCAGCCTGGATAAAGGAAATATATTTTTCACCTAGTGTTAAGAGGAAGAGGGGGGTAGCAGTATTAATTGGGAAAAAAATTGATTCTGAAGTAATACATTTTGAGGCTGACCCAGGGGGGAGATATGTTATGCTGAAAATAAAGATCTCTCGGAAGATGTATACACTGTGCAATACATATGGCCCTAATATACTCGACCCAAATTATTGGACCACTCTTCAATCTAAACTTTTAGCTTATACGGAAGGGTGCCTGATTATGGGTGGAGATTTCAACATGGCAGCACAAAGCCCAATTGACAGATTAAGGCGAGATGTTAAACAACTGAAACAAAAAAAGGATAATTTAGAATCTAAGCTATTTAAAAAAATTATGCAAAATTTATCTTTGCGAGATGTTTGGAGACATCAAAATCCCTCTAGCCAGAGCTTTACTTGCCTTTCGAAGGCGCATAAGACTCTTTCTAGAATTGATTTGTTTTTAATTGATGAGCGCATGTTAATGAATGGGGTAAGATCAGACATACTGTCAATTCTCCTCTCAGATCATGCACCAATTATTTTGGAGTTCCAGCTTTCACGCCCACGTCCCGCTCTATCGCGCTTTTTCTTTCCTTATTATTTAATGGCAGAGATAAAATTTAAGAACTGGCTCGTAAATAAGTACAAGGAGTATGTACATTTTAACAAGGAATTTCTGAATCGGCCTGAACTGTTTTGGGACACTGCGAAGGCAGTAATGAGAGGGGAAATATTGTCATATAGTATTGCCTTACAAAAGAAAATTAGACGCAGAGAAAGAGAATCATGCCAATGTTTGACTAATGCTTATAACCAATATCTTCTTGATAAAACTCCATTAAACTGGACGAAATATGTTAAAGCAAAAAATGAAAGGGATACTTTTATACTGTCACAAGAAACACAAAGAGAATTAAGAATGGAAGCCAAGCTATATAGATTTGGGAATAAGTCGGGTAAGATGTTAGCCAAATTAATTAAAAATGAGAAAAAACAACCTGTAATAGATAGTTTGCAAGATAAAGGGTTACAAATCTCAAACTCGGATGACATTTTAAACACATTTTTTGAGTACTATCAAGAGCTGTATTCATATAAAACAAGTGACTCACAGAAATCTTTAGATTTCTGGAGGGACCTCAAACACCCCACAATTACATTAGAAATGTCTAATAATTTAAATGCCCCCATCTCCATAGAGGAAATAGAAAAAACAATATCTGAGCTTTCCCTAAATAAGGCAGCAGGCCCAGATGGTCTCCCTAGTGAGTTTTATAAGATCTTGTCTAGTGAAGCTACCCCACATCTCTGCATTCTTTTCAACAGTTTTTTTGCAAATGGTAATTTGATTCCTTCTTCATTTTCTAGCTCATATACAACCTTGATATTAAAAGGTGGAAAGGACCCGTCCTGCAAAGAATCTTATAGACCAATTGCTCTCCTAAATTCCGACTATAAAATTCTCACTGCGATTCTAGCATATAGACTCCAAGGGATCCTTTCAGAAATCATACACACTGATCAAGCAGGCTTTTTAAATAACCGTAATTCAGCTGCGAAAATAAGAGAAGCATTGCTTGTGATAGAATATTTCGAGGCTACTTCTCACCAATACAGCGGGGGGGAGGGCCTACCTGATCTTGCCATTATCTCCATCGATGCTGAAAAAGCCTTTGACTCCGTATATTATGAACATATTAAAACATCATTAAGGCAATTTGGTATTAGGGGGAACTTTTTTGAATTCGTTGGAAATCTCTATAATCAGCCATCTACAAAATTAATAGTAAATAACACCATCTCCCCTCCTATCTCTTTGGGTAGAGGAACAAGGCAGGGCTGCCCTCTCTCCCCGCTCTTATTTAATATTTCCATAGAGCCTCTGGCAATCAAAATTCGCCATCTTTTAGAAGGTATAAAAATTCGTAGCACTGAAATAAAAATCGGTCTATATGCAGACGACCTGCTGCTTTACTTGGCAAACACTAAATTGAATTTACCAAAACTTTTTCAGATACTGGAGCAATTTGGCTCATTCTCTGGCTATAAAGTCAACATGGCTAAGTCAGAGATATACTGGCTCAGGAAAAATAATACCTCCATCTTGAATACTCCTTTTCATCAAGTAACAGATTCCTTTAAATATTTAGGGATTCACATCCCGATAAAAATATCGGACCTATATGCTTTGAATATTCCCCCGGTAGTAAAAACAATTAAGGAAAAACTTTTGACCTGGCAAAAACTCCCATTATCACTTTCTGGTAGGATAGCCCTCTTCAAAATGGTTCTCCTTCCAAAATTACTGTACATACTTCAAAATACACCAATAATTCTCCTAGGAAAGGATATCCGATCGATTAACACCTCTCTTATTCAGTTCCTTTGGCAAAACAAAAGGTCAAAGATCTCTCTTATGAAGCTTTCGCTAACAAGAGAAAGTGGAGGTCTTGCTTTACCTGACATAAGGTTTTACAACCTTTCCTTCTTAGCACGAAATGTAGTGGATTGGATCTCGGTTAATAACTATGTACTGAACAATGATCTTGAGTCTAGTGTATGTCATCCATACTCCTTAGCAGCATTAATACACTTAGAGCCTAAAGAAGTTCCAGCAGAAATTAAAAAACTTAAAACTATTTTCAATCCACTCAAAGCCTGGCATAAGATAGCGTTTTCCTTATCAATTAATAATAGAGCTTCCTGTATCTTACCCATAATAGGCAACCCTACTTTTCAAGCAGGCTTAGACTCGGAAGTTTTTAGAAAATGGCATACGGCTGGACTAACAAAGGTACTTCAAATTATAGATAAAGAAAGGAAATGTATTAAATCATTTCAGAACTTAAAAATAGATTTTGATCTGTCTAATAAGGACTTTTTTGCATATCTGCAATTAAGGCATTTTGTCCAAGACTTGGTTAAAAAAGTGGGCTGGGAATGGGGACTGGGCACATTGGAGAACTGGCTAGCTTTGACAAGAAATGGTCATATGTCAATTGCGCCGTGTTATCATCTTCTGAGCATAAATAAAGGAGTCTCGATACGGGCAAACTTGGTCGCTTATTGGAATGAATTAATTCCACAAAATAATATTGAAATAAACACTATTCAATTATCAATTAAGAAAATTTCGCAAGTAACACTATCTGCAACCTGGATAGAGGCGCACGTCAAACTCTTACATGGGGCATATTTTACCCCTAAGAGAGGGCTCAAGTGTGCCAACATGGGATTTTGCAAATGTCCAAAATGTTCACTTCAGGCAGCTGACCTAATCCACATGTTCTGGCACTGTCCAAAGATTAAAAATGTATGGGCCAGGGTGGAATACTGGTTCAAGAATGTGCTCAAAATAGCTAATCTTTCACTCACATTGTATCAGATAATATTTTGTCTTAAAGAATCTGGTAGGCAGAGCGATGAGAAAGTGGTAATCTCTGTCATCCTTGCTACTAGATATTTAATTTGCAAAAAGTGGAAAAGCTGCGCAATCCCAAGTATCTCTGAGATAAAAAACTGCATGAAAAAGCAATGTATTTTAGATCAAAGAAATGCAGATATAAATAATGAGCAAGACATTAAAAGATTTTTTGATAAATGGGCGGTTTTTTTGAGAATTTTTCCCGAATCTGAAATGAACCACATAATCTTTCCTTTCAGAAACACAGAACACAGAACAGAAATTGTTTTATTAGGAAACTGGTAAATATTAAAAGAGAGCTAGCATCTAAGCTGATTTCTTTCCCTTCCCCCCCCTTTTTTTTTTTTTTTTTTTCTTTTTTCCTTGATGAGCTGCTTCTCCGCACGGGAGGTGTATGGGTTTGGGGGAGGGTTCAGGAGGGGGGGGGGTGAAAAATTAAAAAACTCCAAGTAATGTTAATAAGTAAGTTGAATGTGATATATCAATATGTAGATTAGCTAAAATATATCTGTATGCATAGCTAAATACAGTATTATAAGAATGAACTTGTGTATAATTTACGGATGATCCTATATGTTCAACGTTGTTTATATTTGTTTTTTTTTTTTACCTTTTCTTGGATTACAAATAAAAGTAACAAAAAAAAAAATTGCATGCTATATCTGAATCATGAAAGAAAACATTTGGAATTGGTATCCCTTTAAGGCAAACACTGCATAGCAAACTACAATTTAAGACATACACAAGGTATTCAAGAAAAGTTGCTATTGTGTTTTCAAATTTTATACAATATTTATCATTAGAGATGCTGTTTTTTATTTTTTTTATTTGTTTTTTTTTTTTACATCAGTGAGGTACTACTACAGGAAAACCACCAAATGCAGAATTTTAGTGCTAGGTAATTGTCTTTATATAAGACTTTGTCTTATTTCTATTAAATTAATTACAGCCACATGTCCAGCATATAATAAAACCTGTGGGTACGATAGGTCCAGTGTGTAGGTAGGGAATCAGCACTTGCTTTGTGCATTCTTTATTCTCCCAAGCAGGGACGGAACTACAGGGGGTGCAGAGGTCGCAACTGCAACTGGGCCCTTGAGGGTGTGGGCCCAGCTTAAAAAAAAAGGGGAAAAAAACGCCTCTGGGGAAACTACCTATTGCTGCTTTCATCCTCCCAACCTCACCCAGTCCTGAGATCAATAGTGACACATCCTCTGGGTGACAATGCCAAACTCGCTTAGCTCAACTCCTGCAGTGGGCTCCTCTTTCAGGTGAGTCAGTTTAGTCCTGCATCCTTTCTGTGCTGCCAATCACTCTGTAATCTCAGCCCCATGTTTGATAACCTCTGTGACTATTTGACTGTAACCCATAAATCCTTCCTCTCTGACCATTCCACCACTGCAGTAACTCTTCTCTGTGCTCACTCCATAGCCATGTAACAATAATATCAAAGAATTGAGGAGCACCAAAAGTGGCATTAAAATAGTAATCCTTTATTGAATCTTATCTTAGCGTGCACTTGATAAGCATATTTTATTACCATGAATGGATTATAATTGTATTTTTAAGCGTTTAAGGATTAGTACTACTATGGTAATCATCTGCTAGAAGAGTGGAAGAAGCTTAAGGAAGTATGGTAGAAGACATCCATTGGTGGGCATAAGAATGAAACTTTACCTTTACCTAAGCCCAGTCACACATAATCTCCCCCATCAAAGAGAAACTGTGGCTTGTCTGTGGCTTTCACTGTTGAAAAAGTCATAGCCCTTTCCGCCAAAATCATGGACATTTTTTGCCATTGAGTGCAAAAATTGTCAGCCTTCCACCTCAGTTATGGGCCTTTCTTACAGGTTAGAAGTACTTCAGTACCATACCCAATTCCCAGTACTGAGATGTGGGAAATACCTTGTGCCATGAAGTGTGAAATACTACAGTACCCTAGAAAACCAGGTCTTCTATTTAGCTTGGTTTTTAATAAAAATGTGGATAATCTACTGTACTTAAATATATTGACCTATCATCCTAGAATGTGAGGGCAGGGTAGGGAATGATATAGTTACCTTTCTACAGAAGTTCCCCATACTAGGGGCAAGGAAAGATGAAGGCCTGGATGCAATGCACCTAAGTCAACTTGCCTTGTTTACCTGTCAGTATTGGGGCCAAACCCACTGTTATCAGTTTATACTAACTTTTGAATACAAAACTCACCTTGGCTTCTATATTAATTTCAGCAATATGTGTCCTGGACAAAAAGGGTTATATAGTTAATAGTTCAGGACCCATATGCAAGGGTAAAGGTTCAATGTTTTGTTAACCCTACCAGTGTCCTACAAGTCTTCATGTAAGCAATTACATTTATACCCATCTGTTATATGGTTATTTGTAAGTTTCAAAGGCAACCCTAGATCATAATGTTAAATCCCACAATGGCAGATGGTAATTTATTGTACTATTATTAGAGAGTTATTTACTTACTATTTGAGTTTTACCACAAGCTTGATAAGACTTTAATAAAGTATTTTAGCAGAAAAAAAACTAATTTAAAATGTTTGAATATGTATAATACTTAAGTAAATGTTTAAAATGCCCATTTTGGTGCTAGAATTAAACTCTTAAAGGGACACTGAAGCCAATTTTTTTTCTCTCATGATTCAGATAGAGCATGCCATTTTAAGCAACTTTCTAATTTACTTCTATTATCAAGTTTTCTTCATTCTCTTTATATCTTTATTTCAAAAGCAAGAATGTAAGTTTAGAAGCCGGCCCATTTTTTGTGAACAACCTGTGTTGTTTTTGCTGATTGGTGGAAAAATTCATCAACCAATAAAAAAAGTGCTGTCCAGAGTCCTAAACAAAAAAAAAAGCTTAGATGCCTTCTTTTTCAAATAAAGATAGCAAGAGAACCAATAAAAATTGATAATAGGAGTAAATTAGAAAGTTGCTTAAAATTGCATGCTCTATCTGAATCACTAAAGAAAAATGTGGGTTCAGTGTCCCTTTAAATAAGCATTAATTCCCACTAATGAAAAAAATCCCAGTTCCAATATAACCCATATTCCACTATTAAAAATGCCACCTAGCGGTATTACATTAATGGAAACATTGAAATCAATTAAAAGAGAGTAGTGAAAATAATTAGTCAGCTTTAGTTTCATATAATTGATCAGGTTAAAACATAAAGAAAAGTGTATGCTTTTATTAATTATATTAGATTTTATAAAACTGAAAGTATTGTATTCAAAGGGAATGCATAGAGAGCATACTCGATTATTTACATTTAAATGCATTTATAAGACATCTGCAGGCTTTGACATTGAGATATATTGGTGGTACATATATTTTTATATAACATATTTTATACATGATTTATAATATACATATAATGAATTACTTTAATTGTAGATTGGATTTCTTTAATAATTAAATACGGTGGCACACGGGAATAGGGGACAATGAATTGTATGGTATGGAATTATTTGCCTAATAAGGTTGTTTTAGCAAATTTAGTAGATGCTTTTAAAAAATAAAAGTTCCAAATGCTTTTTTTGGTAAAACAACATACGCAGGAATATAATAGTTAGTATTAAAGGGACAGCCTAGGCCAAAATAAACTTTCATGATTCAGATAGAGCATGTAATTTTAAACAATTTTCCAATTTACTTTTATCACCAATTTTGCTTTGTTCTCTTGGTATTCTTAGTTGAAAGCTTAACATAGGAGGTTCATATGCTAATTTCTTAGACCTTGAAGCCCACCTCTTTCAGATTGCATTTTAACAGTTTTTCACCACTAGAGGGTGTTAGTTCACATATTTCATATAGATAACACTGTGCCGTGCACATGAAGTAATCTGGGAGCAGGTACTGATTGGCTAGACTGCAAGTCTGTCAAAAGAACTGAAAAAAGGGGCAGTTTGCAGAGGCTTAGATACAAGATAATCACAGAGGTTAAAAGTATATTATTATAACTGTGTTGGTTATGCAAAACTGGGAAATGGGTAATAAATAGTGATGGCGCGAACCACCATTGAATTCAATAGGCAGGTGAATTTTAAAACCTACAAGGACTCTTTCTGGCCACAATAGTGATGGAAAAGTTGTTTCAAGGTTACTAACACCTGGACTGTGGCATGCTGGAGGGGGATCCCTGGCAAAACTCCCATGTAAAATTACATAGTTTATGCAGAGTCTGCTTTTAACCCATAAAGGGCCTAAATCACCTAACATTCCCAAATTGTTTGCAATAACGTGCTTTAAAACATCAGTTATGATGTCGTATCTATCGGTTATTGTAAGGGTTACGGCCGCATCACAGTGACAGAGCAAACTCCAAGTGTAACGCGCCGCAATCAGCCGCAAACAGTCCACTTGCAGAACCACGAGATAGGTAGATTTGATAGATAGATACATAGATTACATAGCTCAATCGATGCAATATACATACGATCGATACACTGTACATAGCTCAATAGATGCAATATACATTTGATAGATATGAATTACATTGATCAATAGATGCAATATACGTTTGATAGATACGAATGTTATTGAATCAAAGATGCAATATACATTTTATAGATACGAATGACATCAACCAAAATATGTAATATACATTTTATAGATACCAATTACATCGATCAAAAGATGCAATGTACATTTGATCGATACGTTTGTTAGTTCGATCGATTTGATATATAAATAAATGAATTTGAAATATATATAATTTCCCTGACAGAGTATAACAATAAGACATGTGGTCTGTGACCAGTAGTGTGTAAAGTAGTACTATTCTTAACATTTTACTACAAGCTGTTACTCCCCTAATCGGTTGAGGTCTATATGGCCTTCATTTTTGGAACCGGGAGATGGAAGAAGATGATTGTTCTGTCCTCCTACTTTAAATTTGTCAGAAACACAAGTGGCTGTCTCCAAACAGTCCGGACAGAAGATAGATAGATAGGATAGATATACATAGATTGATAGTTAGATAGAATCGACAGAAGAAAAATAGATCGATTTTTTAGATATATAATTACCCTGATAAAGTCTAATAATTAAACATGCGGTCTTGGACCCAACTGGGTTGTGTTAAGTAGTACTTTTCTTAGCACTTTAATCCCTGTTACCCCCCCTATCGGGGGAGGTCTATATGGCCTGCCTGATTACCCTGACAAAATATAATAATAAGACATGCGGTCTGGGACCCATGTTAACTAGGTTGTGTTTTAAGTAGTACCATTCTTAGCACTCTAATCTCTGTAACTCCCCCTATTTGGGGAGGTCTATACGGCCTGGATGATTACCCATACAAAATATAATAATAAGACATCTGCTCTGGGTCTTGGACCCATGTTAACTATGTTGTGTTAAGTAGTAATGTCCTTAGCATTTTAATAGCTGTTACTCACCCTATCGGTGGCGGTCTATATGGCCTGCATGATTTCCCTTACAAAATATAATAACAAAACATGCGGTCTGGGACCCATGGTAACTAGTTTGTGTTAAGTAGTAATTTCCTTTGCATTTTAATACCTGTTAGGGGAGGTCTATATAGCCTGCATGATTACCCTTACAAAATATAATAACAAAACATGTGGTCTGGGACCCATGGTAACTAGGTTGTGTTAAGTATTACTCTTCTTAGCATTTTAATACCTGTTACTCACCCTATCGTGGGAGGTCTATACGGCCTGCATGATTACCCATACAAAATATAATAAGACATCTGCTCTGGGTCTGTGACCCATGGTAACTAGGTTGTGTTAATTTGTACTGTTCTTAGCATTTTAATACCTGTTACACCCTTTTGGGGGAGGTCTATATGGCCTGCATGATTACCCTGACAAAGTATAACAAAAAGACACGCGGTGTGGGACCCATGGTAAAACTAGCTTGTGTTAATTAGTACTGTTCTTAGCATTTTAATACCTGTTACTCACCCTATCGGGGGAGGTCTATATGGCCTGCATGATTACCCTTACAAAATAGAATAACAAGACATGCGGTCTGGTTCCCATGGTAACTAGGTTGTGTAAAGTAGTACTCTTCTTAGCATTTTAATACCTGTTACTCACCCTATCGGGGGAGGTCTATATGGCCTGCATGATTACCTTAACAAAATATAATAATAAGACATATGCTCTAGGACCCATGTTAACTTTGTGTTAAGTAGTACTGTTCATAGCATTTCAATACCTGTTACTCACCCTATTGGTGGAGTTCTATATGGCCTGCATGATTACCCTTACAAAATATAACAACAAAACATATTCTCTGGGACCCATGGTAACTAACTAGGTTGTGTTCAGTAGTACTGTTCTTAGCAGTTATAACACCGAATGGTGGCAGGTCTATCTGGCCTTCATGATTAGCCGCACCCAAACCCCAAAAAAAGCCAAGCAGTCTTGGATTAACACCCATGGCTAACTCGGTTGTTTCAAGTAGTACTATTCTTAGCACTTTCATGTCATCCCTGTTACTTCCAGGCCTCTCGGTGGTGGTCTACATGGCCATCATGATTAGCCAAACCAAATACTACAATACAACCTTGGTTCAGTCTTCATAAGGCCCTTCATAGGCTGTATTTTGGTAGTTCTGTTCTTATTAGTTTAATAGATGATACAACACCAAATGGTGGCAGCTCTATATGGCCTGCATGATTAGCCGCACCCAAAACAAAATAAAGCCAAGCGGTCTTGGATTAACACCCATGGCTAACTCGGTTGTTTCAAGTAGTACTATTCTTAGCACTTTCATGTCATCCCTGTTACTTCCAGGCCTCTCGGTGGTGGTCTACATGGCCATCATGATTAGCCAAACCAAATACTACAATACAACCTTGGTTCAGTCTTCATAAGGCCCTTCATAGGCTGTATTTTGGTAGTTCTGTTCTTATTAGTTTAATAGATGATACAACACCAAATGGTGGCAGCTCTATATGGCCTGCATGATTAGCCGCACCCAAAACAAAATAAAGCCAAGCGGTCTTGGATTAACACCCATGGCTAACTCGGTTGTTTCAAGTAGTACTATTCTTAGCACTTTCACCTCATCATCCCTGTTTCTTCCAGGACTCTCGGTGGTGGTCTACATGGCCATCATGATTAGCCTAACCAAATACTACAATCCAACCTTGGCTCAGTCTTCTTAAGGCCCTTCAATGGCTGTATTTTGGTAGTTCTGTTCTTATTAGTTAAATAGCTGATACAACACCGAATGGTGGCAGCTCTATATGGCCTGCATGATTAGCCGCACCCAAAACAAAAATAAAGCCAAGAGGTCTTGGATTAATACCCATGGCTAACTCGGTTGTTTCAAGTAGTACTATTCTTAGCACTTTCATCTCATCCCTGTTACTTCCAGGACTCTCGTTGGTGGTCTACATGGCCATCATGATTAGCCAAACCAAATACTACAATACAACCTTGGTTCAGTCTTCATAAGGCCCTTCATTGGCTGTATTTTGGTAGTTCTGTTCTTATTAGTTTAATAGATGATACAACACCGAATGGTGGCAGCTCTATATTGCCTGCATGATTAGCCGCACCCAAAACAAAAATAAAGCCAAGCAGTCTTGGATTAACACCCATGGCTAACTTGGTTGTTTCAAGTAGTACTATTCTTAGCACTTTCATCTCATCATCCCTGTTACTTCCAGGACTCTCGGTGGTGGTCTATATGGCCATCATGATTAGCCTAACCAAATACTACAATCCAACCTTGGCTCAGTCTTCATAAGGCCCTTCATTGGCTGTATTTTGGTAGTTCTGTTCTTATTAGTTTAATAGATGATACAACACCAAATGGTGGCAGCTCTATATGGCCTGCATGATTAGCCGCACCCAAAACAAAAATAAAGCCAAGCGGTCTTGGATTAACACCCATGGCTAACTCGGTTGTTTCAAGTAGTACTATTCTTAGCACTTTCATCTCATCATCCCTGTTACTTCCAGGACTCTCGGTGGTGGTCTACATGGCCATCATGATTAGCCTAACCAAATACTACAATCCAACCTTGGCTCAGTCTTCATAAGGCCCTTCATTGGCTGTATTTTGGTAGTACTGTTCTTATTAGTTTAATAGCTGATACAACACCGAATGGTGGCAGCTCTATATGGCCTGCATGATTAGCCGCACCCAAAACAAAAATAAAGCCAAGAGGTCTTGGATTAACACCCATGGCTAACTCGGTTGTTTCAAGTAGTACTATTCTTAGCACTTTCATCTCATCCCTGTTACTTCCAGGACTCTTGGTGGTGGTCAACATGGCCATCATGATTAGCCAAACCAAATACTACAATACAACCTTGGCTCAGTCTTCATAAGGCCCTTCATTGGCTGTATTTTGGTAGTTCTGTTCTTATTAGTTTAATAGATGATACAACACCGAATGGTGGCAGCTCTATATGGCCTGCATGATTAGCCGCACCCAAAGTCCAAAAAAAGCCAAGCGGTCTTGCACTAACACCCATGGCTAACTCTTTGTTTTCAAGTTGTACTATTCTTAGCACTTTCATCTCATCCCTTACTTTTATGCCTCTCGGGGGTGGTCTACATGGCCATCATGATTACCCTCACCAAAATATAACAACAATACGTGCGTGCAGGGAAGCATGGAAAGGTTACTTCCTTTTGCAAAATTGAGTATAACAGTTGCAGGCAGAGGTTCTGACCCTGCATTATGGCTGCACCTCTCCCTAAAAGAGGCATGCGTTACAGAGTCTGTGGGCATGTATGCAAAGAGCTGGCCTGCCTAAAAGGAGCAGCAAGGCAGTACAGGTCGTTCTCCTTCAGCCATTTTATATGCTGTCCCACGGCCACGACCCTCAACAGCCACAACAGAATGAAACACCACATATGCCATCCTTTTGAACAATAGAGTACAAGTATGGCATTGATTTCAGTTACACGGCGATATTTATTATGAACCGTGAAATTGAAAACAAAAACAGGATTGGACACCCAGTACAGTACAGGTCGTTCTCCTTCTGCCTTTTTAGAAGAGTGTTCCGGACCCTCAACAAAAACAACAGCAGGAAAGAGGACATATGGCATCCCTTTGAACAATAGAGCACAGGTACATTATTGATTTTAGAAAAGTACACTTCTTTATCCTTAGGCCTTTTTATAAGAGGGTCCCGGACCCTCAACAGAAACGACAGCAGTAAAGAGGACATATGGCATCCTTTTGAACAATAGATGACAGGTAAGGCATTGATTTTAGAAACCCATAGATAATTTTGGTCAAATGGGAAATAGAAAAATACATTGAGTGGACACCCAGTACACTTCTTTATCCTTAGGCCTTTTTATAAGAGGGTCCTGGAGCCTCAACAGAAACAACAGCATGAAAGAGGACATATGGCATCCTTTTGCACAACTGATTACAGTTAAGGCATTGATTTTAGAATCCCTGAGATAATTTATATGAACAGGAAAATAGAAAAAAAAATTGATTGGACACCCAGTACACTTCTTTATCCTTAGGCCTTTTTATAAAAGGTTCCCGGAGCCTCAACCGAAACAACAGCATGAAAGAGGACATATGGCATCCTTTTGAACAATTAATTACAGGTAAGGCATTGATTTAAGAATCCCTGAGATAATTTATATGAACCGGGAAATAGAAAAAAAACATTGATTGGACACCCAGTAGACTTCTTTATCCTTAGGACTTTTTAGCAGACGGTCCAGGACCATCAACAGAAACAACTGCAGGAAAGAGGACATATGGCATCCTTTTGAACAATAGATGACAGGTAAGGCATTGATTTTAGAAACCCAGAGATAATTTGTTGCAACTGGCAAATAAAAAAAAAACATTGATTGGACACCCAGAACACTTCTTTATCCTTTTGCCTTGTTATAAGAGGGTCCCGGACCCTCAACAAAAACAAGAGCAGGGAGCTGGGCATAGGAGTACAAGGGAGTGTGACAATAATAATGTGAAGGGGAAGATTGTGGAGTTGTGGCATTTTGAATTTGTTATCATGGGAAGTACTTGCAATGACCTTGCTCTGGTGAATCCATATCGCAAATGTCTTTTTTAAGGCACTGTTTGTCTATTTTTTGAATATCAGCATTTGGTAAATGAAGCGTGACTTAAGGCTGGTGAGAACCGACCTTTCTTCTGGCTGTTTGAAAATGTTGTGGCTCTGGACAAACATGTGAATAAGGGTCCATCGGCCATATTCTGCACGCAACCCCTTTGATGATTGATGCTAAAAATGTGTCACCTGCAAGCAGAGATTGTTACTTCTGTCTAAATCTTCCTGGTATGGACAGGCCACTATTTCCGACAGCAAGTCATAAGCTTGAACTACAAGATTGTCTTGAGTATGGTAGGAAATCATAGTTTATTAAAGTCTGTACTATCACCACAAAAGCTGAACTTCTTGAAGCAATGAAAATGCCAGCAATTTCCTGTGCTTATGGATGACAAGGAGGACGTCCTGTCGTGCACAGAGATGGAGAGTATTTTTGGTTTCCCTGTACACAACACAGAGATGTCTCCAACATCACCATAAACACAAGACAGCGACTCTTGTGTGAAGTTCCTGGAGTGTTCCGGTAGCCATCTCTTTGCGCCCCGAAAGGAATACTTTATCATTCTTTTTGTATACATTTGACATCAGATTTGGAGACTGTGGTGACGCACATTTTATTTACTGTTGTGCAAGCTGTGGCAATTTCAATTGGCATTAAAAAGTAAGATTTGGAGACTGGTGATGCACATTTTATGCACGCTGTGGCAATTGCAATTTGCAGTGAAAAGAATCTGCTAAGTAACAACCACTACCTAGGACCATGCCTGACTCCTGAAGTCATGCTTCAGTTAGTAACTCAAGTTAAATTAATTTTTTTTATTTTTTTATTATTATGCTCAGCAGATTCAAAACATAACATTCTTCTAGTCATATCACATGACATGTCAAAATGCTGCATGGAAAATGGCAGTGTGCAAAGTCATAATCTTAGTGAACGTATAAGTGCATTAAATTTTCTAAAATAAACAAAAATACCGAGAAAAAAAAGTAAAAAAAAAAAAGGTAAGAGGACATATGGCATCCTTTTGAACAATAGATTACATTTAAGGCATTGATTTTAGAAACCCAGAGATAATTTGTTGCAACCGGGAAATCTAAAAAAACATTGATTAGACACCCAGTACACTTATTTATCCTTAGGCCTTTTTAGCAGAGGCTCCAGGACCCTCAACAAAACCAGCAGCAGGAAAGAGGACATATGGCATCCTTTTGAAAAATAGATTACAGGAAAGGCATTGATTTTAGAAACACAGAGATAATTAGTTGCAACTGGGAAATCTAAAAAAACATTGATTAGACACCCAGTACACATATTTATCCTTAGGCCTTTTTATAAGAGGGTCCCGGAGCCTCAACAAAAACAGCAGCAGGAAAGAGGACATATGGCATCCTTTTGAACAATAGATTACATTTAAGGCATTGATTTTAGAAACCCAGAGATAATTTGTTGCAACCGGGAAATCTAAAAAAACATTGATTAGACACCCAGTACACTTATTTATCCTTAGGCCTTTTTAGCAGAGGCTCCAGGACCCTCAACAAAACCAGCAGCAGGAAAGAGGACTACAGGAAAGGCATTGATTTTAGAAACCCGGAGATAATTTGTTGCAACTGGGAATTTGAATCAAACAAATGATTCAATGGACACCCAGTACACTTCTTTCTCCTTAGGCCTTTTTATAAGAGGGTCCAGGACCCTCAAACAAAACACCAGCAGGAAAGAGGACATATGGCATCCTTTTGAACAATAGAGTACAGGTACAGCATTGATTTTACAAACCCAGAGATAATTTTTGGCAAATGGGAAATAGAAAAAAACATTGAGTGGACACCCAGTACACTTCTTTCTCCTTAGGCCTTTTTATAAGAGGGTCCAGGACCCTCAAACAAAACACCAGCAGGAAAGAGGATATATGGCATCCTTTTGAACAATAGAGTACAGGTACAGCATTGATTTTACAAACCCAGAGATAATTTTGGGCAAATGGGAAATAGAAAAAAACATTGAGTGGACACCCAGTACACTTATTTATCCTTAGGCCTTTTTAGCAGAGGCTCCAGGACCCTCAACAAAACCAGCAGCAGGAAAGAGGACTACAGGAAAGGCATTGATTTTAGAAACCCGGAGATAATTTGTTGCAACTGGGAATTTGAATCAAACAAATGATTCAATGGACACCCAGTACACTTCTTTCTCCTTAGGCCTTTTTATAAGAGGGTCCAGGACCCTCAAACAAAACACCAGCAGGAAAGAGGACATATGGCATCCTTTTGAACAATAGAGTACAGGTACAGCATTGATTTTACAAACCCAGAGATAATTTTTGGCAAATGGGAAATAGAAAAAAACATTGAGTGGACACCCAGTACACTTCTTTCTCCTTAGGCCTTTTTATAAGAGGGTCCAGGACCCTCAAACAAAACACCAGCAGGAAAGAGGATATATGGCATCCTTTTGAACAATAGAGTACAGGTACAGCATTGATTTTAAAAACCCAGAGATAATTTTGGGCAAATGGGAAATAGAAAAATACATTGAGTGGACACCCAGTACACTTCTTTCTCCTTGGGCTTTTTTATAAGAGGGTCCAGGACCCTAAAAAAAA